>NC_088782.1:26315530-26618560 GCF_958450345.1 Calliphora vicina | reverse complement strand
GATTTTTTTATTTTTTAATTTTTTTTTTTTTTTTTAATTTTTTTAAATTTATTAGTAAAAAAACAGTTTTGTGTTAAAAAAATTTTTTGGGTTAAAAAATATTTTTCCCGATTTTGAATTTGATTTTGTAGTTCCAACTTACTACGGCCTTATATACGTCGATGGAAAGGAATTTGAAATATCTATCATTAGATATCCATATTTTCTTTATTAATAATAAAAAATAGGCCAAAAATCGAGGTTGTCCTGGTTTTTTGCCTTAGATTTCACTCATTTGTAATCATGTATGTAAGTTATTTAGGGCCTATGTTGATTTCAACATACAGACGGACATACGAACTTGGCTATATCTACTCCGCTATCTATAACGATCCAGAATACATATACTTTGTGGGGACGCAAATGAAAAATGTAGAAATTACAAAAGGAAGGACAAACTTATCTATACCCTTACCACTCATGGTGAAGGATATAATAATGAAGGGGTTATAAGCATAATCCGATAATCTCGTTTTGAATTTTATAATATATGTATCTGACCTAAAGAAGAAACTGAACTTTCTATTCAATTCAAATTCTACCTAAATTTTGGGGCACCCTTTAGTTGAAACTAATACATTTTTTCCTTGTTATAAGCAAATAATAAATAAAATCTTCATGTTCAAGAAAAAATCCCCAAAAGTATGCTTAATATTTTTTCACATTTTCTTTACAACCAGATTAAAGAACTACAGCACAAAAATGGTCCAAATAAAATTCTCACATTTTCTTCGAGTATTTAACTAATTTGTTCCACAACAAAAGACAACAAATATTTTTAAATTTCTTAAAATGCTTTAATCTCTAAATTGTTGACATCCTCTTCTTCTATTTTTTTTTCTTTTTTGGATTACTGCAGATTGACAATTTTTATGTGTAAAACCTTTAAGAGCATTTTTTTCTGGTTGGTAATATTATCTTTTATTTTTTTGCTTGTTCTCCTTGGCGATTTGTGTGGTTTATGTGACCTTTTCTATATTTATCCCTGATATTTTTTTTATTATTTATTTTTCACACTAACAATGCAGCAGCAAACAGAAAAAAATAATAGGAAATAAATAAAAAGAGCACAATAAAATTGTGTGTGTAGGCATTTTTTCGCATTCAAATGGCAAAAGGTTTTCCAGCATTGAGAATGAAAAATGAAAAGTATGAATTGTTGGCAATTTGCTGGGAACACAAAAAAATATTGTATTTATTTATGTTTGTATGGGAGAAAGAGTAAAGAATGAATGAAAGGATTTATGCATTGAATATATAGATTATGACAAGTGTGTAAATATGCAAAAATAAATATAAAATCATAAGTACAAATATTAAATATTAAACCTAAATATTTGGTCTATATAAATATTTAAGTATATCCTGTTCAAATATGATAACTTTTTTTACATTTAATTGCAAGTAATTTAAAAACTCATTCAATATTTAATTTTATTGGCAAATTTCTATTAAAGTTGACTTTTTATAGCTTCAATTAAATACTTTATTTCATGTCCTTCGAAACCCTTAAGATTTTATTTGTAATAAAATTTATGTTCATCCAAGGTTTATAAAACAAATTTTGTTTTGGAAACCTTTGTTGAATTTTATGCAATAGTTTCAAAATCTATGTTACAAGTAAATGTAAAATCACTTCACTTCATTCTATTTTTTTTTGTTACCCCACCGCAATCACAAAAACATACCACGGTTGCCATAATAGATTATATGTGATGTATGCTACAGAAATAACAACTGAAAATGTGTATAAAACTGTTTTGGATAAAACTTACTAATACCACTGTGTCAAACAGTTATGTTCATGGACGCACGCTTACACCTACAATTTCAAATGCAGTTATACTGCCACTAATCACAATAATAGTATAAGTCAAGAAATTAACAGATTTTATTATTCATCTACAATTTAACACGGGAACACGATGTTAATGGTTTCAAAAGTATCCAACAGCACTAAATTAATGCCGCTCTGTACTAAAATGCTCTTTACTAGTGATTCACTAAAAAGGTTGTACGACAACTACCAAAATAAGGAAATCTAGCGTTTACTAAATTGTTGCTTCAGTGTCCCTTAGTTATCTAGAATGTAGTCACATTAGTAATCTACCAACCAGAAGTAATCCATTGGAGAATCAATTGACATTTAATGTCCTTTGTAATCTGAAGTGCAGTCTGTTTAAATTTTATTCTATCTGGTGCCCCGATAGACTACACGATAGTGTGCTGGACTATCAATCTGGGGGTTGCGGGTCGATTCCCGCCAGAGACTCTGGGTGTATCTGCTGACAAGCAAAACCATTAGCAGTTTGTGTTTGTTTAAAAAAAAAAATCATAGGGTTTTCCGATTTTGATTCACAATCTTTAGATTAATTTGGACATTAAAAAAATTTCAGAAAAATTAAAAACTTTTCTAAAAGAGGCCCAAAACATAGCCTTTATATTAAGAATGAGGGATTTTTAAAAAATTTTAGTTTTTATTTTGAAACATTTGCCCAAAATAGCAATGAACTTTTTCCATCTTTCTGACAACATATGGATTCTGAGCCATAAAAACCTGCTAATTTTTTGAGGCCAAGAACGAATTAAGCCAATATCGAGAGATCGTTCTCCATCGATCGAAACAAATAGCGAGCGGATGAGGCAAAACCACTTTATTGTAAATACTTTTTAACAGGTATTGCAACATGTGGTCGAGCATTGTCATGATGGAAAAATTTTTCGGCCAATGCTCGCTTCAAACTAATCAGCTGGCTTCGGTACAGGTTCCCAGTAATGATCTGGTCAGATTTCAGATTTCAGATGGTCAGATTTCTCATAATAGATAGAACCCTTTTTTCTCCCACCGAATACAAATAATTACATTAGCGTCATGGATATTTGGCTTTGGTGTCGATTCGGCTGGTTGGTTGGGCTTCATATATGATCTCTTACGCTTCGGGTTAAGATTCGTTAAGATTACTTCGCAAGTAATGATTCGGTTCAAAAATTATTTTCTTTTATAGCGTTCAAGCACCATTTCGGATATGAAAATCGTGACAACCGTGAAGATTGTTGTCAAACTCAACAAGAGCTTGTAAAATCTTTGGCAGATACTCAAGCGGCAATTTCAAAACGTTTGCATGCAGTAAGATTCATCCAAAAGCAGAGAAATTGGGTACCATACGAATTAATACCGAGAGAACTTGAAAGACGATTTGTAATGTCCGCTTCGGGTTAAGATTCGTTAAAATTACTTCGCAAGTAATGATTCGGTGCAAAAATTATTTTCTTTTATTGCATTCAAACACCATTTCGGATATGAAAATCCTCGTCTTTCAAGGTCTCTTGGCTTCAATTCGTAAGGTACTTCGGTGAGCAATCAGTGTGCTTCAACGGCACTTTTTTCAAATTAAAGAAGTTAACCTAAACTTCCCGCATATGATTCGTTAATACAAAATTCGACATTTTCGATGCAGAAAAACTTTGTTGTTTACACCATAATGTTGAAAATAACTAAGTGAGAGTAAATGATGCCTCCACGGTCGCCTGATTTAACTGCATTTGTTTGCATAAACCGTACTTTCAGATATCCCCACAAAAAGAAATCCGGAGCAGTCAAATCAGGCGACCATGGAGGACAATCAACATCGCCATTTCTAAATTTCACGTAAATTTCACATCGTCACAGTAATCGATGATTGATTTTGATAAAATGTTTTAACGATTAAAACAGTTGGTGTATCGAATATTTTTCCACAATAAATTTGCCACGTGTCAACTTCACGACTGCCAAATATGAACTGTCAAGACTAAATGTAATGGCGGCAAAACAAAGTAGTATACCTTCCCGGCGGACACCCTGGACATTTCTGAAAAAGAACTTGATTTCAACATTATATCCTCATTGCGAAAAAGTTGTCGCAATAACCGAAATGTTCTATGTTACATTTGTTGTGAAAAAACATTCAAAATGTTTAAAAAGCCTATAACAGACGTATTACTTTAAGGTGCAAAATTAATGCCCTGAATAAGCTTTGGATTCCAAACATTATAAAGTGAAGTGTGTTGTGAACATTTAAGCCAGTGGGAAAGCGGTAAACGTAGTCATTTGAAGTATGACATATTCTGATTTACCAACTGCTGAAAGGCCTCTACTGTACTCAGGTGACTTACCATATCCTAAGAAACAACATCTCCGAGATTTGTCAGACACAGAGATTATGGAAGTTTTTTCGGATCAACATGAGAGCGATTTGGAAATGTTAACGACGCCATACAATTTTTCCCCAAGATGCCGAAAGAGAAATCTGAGCTGCTAGCATTTAGAATAAAATATAGAAATCTCTTAACTCAACGTACGAAAGTCTCATTTTGTCGCGGTCGAGAAAAATAATATGATGTAGTCTTCTGTACTGACATTGGTGGCGTTTAAACGAAAACGGGACACACAAGCCACAATGGGACCTCAAAAAAGACTTTTAATGAAAGACAACGATTTCATACGATCAATGAATGATTTAGAGCGGCTTGGAAGTCTATTATTGTCTTTTGTTGAGCATAAAAGTACACTATCTGTACAGTCATTTAGACAAGTTTCCTGAAACTCTTAGATAGTATAGCGAAGAACAATGAGAACGTTTTCATCAATATTTAAAAGTGATGGAAGATAGATACTAGGGTATTCATTCGACTAATGATCGTTCGATTAATCGAATAATTTCTTACGAATAATTCTTCGAACAATTTAAAAATGGCCATTTTCGAATAACGAATAATTCGAACAATTTTATGTAGAATAATCGAATAAAACGAATAAATATTCATATATATTTAAATTTATTAAATTGCTTAAAATTTTTCATAATTACAAATTTAAATAAATAATAATGACTCACAAAAATTGTATTGTATCTGAAATTCGAAAATAACTAAAGACAAAGGGACTTTCGATCACCGTAGATGAGTGTTCCAATAGCTCATTCTATAAATATATAAATATTACAGCAAGAACTTACAATTCTAAAAACAAATCTTTCAAAATGTTTGACTTAGGACCTGAACCAATGAAAATAAAAGGTACGGAATAAAATATTTGTTATTTAGGTGGCGAAATATTAGAAGAATCGCAATTAATAATCAAAATATTAACTTAGATTAAAGTAGAGTTGAATGTGATTTTGAAACGGTCATCGAAAGTGATATTGAGGATGATGGCCATGATCTTAAAATATATGTATATATGTAAGTGATATTATTAACCGCGTACGTAAGTGTTGCAAAATATTTAATAAATCGAATGATAAACACAAATATTGCAAACTAACGTTTTGTTGCAAGAAAAGCATGGAGTTCGCCTTTTACATGATTTTGAACATCGTTCAACATCTTTGTCTAACATGGTAATAAACTTTTTACGTATTTGTAAATGCGTCAATCATGCACTGCCTGACTTCAAATTAGCCACGTTCACTGACAATGATATCAAACTTTGGACAGATTCCCTTTATTGTTTAATTCCCCAAGACCACTTTATTAAGCAAAGATTCGCCAACGTTGATAGAGCTTGATGTAAAATACAATTTGTTATAAATAATTTAGAAATAGTGAATAATTAATTTACTAAAGAATTAGTTACTCAATTTAAAACCCGAATTAATGAACGACATAAAAAAGTTTTTAATGCGTTTATATTGTATTTTAATTCATGATCATGTCCAACTAGCTCAAATTTTTTAAAGCATAGATCCAAACCGGAAACTAATGGGTTTGCTAGTCAATTGTTTTGTAGATTGTTCGGGTGTTAATCTGATCAGAATATTTCTGTTGAAAATTTAATGATGGACTTTGTTTTCGAATGTTTTTTAACATTATCAATACTTGAATTGTTAACTTTAACGTTATTTTTTGTTTTTCTTTAACAATAAAATATTAAAAAACCGACATCAAAACTTCATTCTTTACTTTTTTATACAACATTTAATTATTCGAATAATCCGATTAATTTTAAACATGTGTTCGAATTATTCGAAAAAGTTAAAATCTCTTATTCGAATTATTCGTTTTATTCGAACAAGAGAAAAATCGAATAATTCGAATACCCTAATAGATACCAAGGTCGCTGTGGATATTACTGTTGGAGTTTTTTTTAAAGAATTATAAAGTACAAAGGATAGTGTTATACATGGAATGGAACTGGGGTAAATGGAATTAATGAAATTGCTGAAACAATCGCAAATATTTGTCGAAATTATCCAAAATAATTATCTGCTTCAATGCGCAGGTGGTTGCGGGCTTTTTGGGCCACTGCTGGTCAAGCAATTTTGACGATAAACAAAGTCATCAACATAAAAATGTACTACATCGCTTAGGATGACTTTCATTATTTGTTAAATATGGTTCAACAATAAATACGTGTTAATCAGCTTGCTCCATTTTTACTAAACCTATACAGCCAACATTCAAACTGTTTTTTGTTTTTATTGCGTGATTTTTTTGGAAAACCCTTCATAAGGAACCAGTTTTTACCCCCTAAATATTGAAATTTCTGGAATTTATACCCCTATTGGGTATAGGGAAAGAGAGATACAAACTTCCATGAATTTTCCCACAGAAATATGTAATTGATTTCAACACAAACCATTAAACATCTTAAAACGAACTATATATGACTTAGAACACTTTAATAAACACTAGCAAAAATAGAGATGTAAAACAGTAAACCATCTAAACCACAATATGACATATAACAGTATAATACTTTTTTTTTATTTCCGTTCTGTTCTTTTTTGCTTTTTGTTCTAACCCACTATTCTGTACTATACTGTTGAATATAATCCAAAAATATGTGGCAAACATAAACAACAAGAGCGTCAACCAAAAATGTCTAAATTATTTTAAAACCAACAAAAATAACAACCACAACTATGGCAAAATCGGAAACCCCACTACCATCCACTAAAACAATACAAAAATAAAACAACAACATGCACAAGCATGCATATGTAGAAGTATTTCACACTTTCGCACAAATAAAAATGTGTTAGTTAATAGTGTGGATAGATGATATACGAGGGTTAAATGATTTAAAAAATTTTCTCACAATTTGTTCATTTTACAGCTGTTTTAACTTGTCAATTTAAACTGTATATAAGTATATTTGTCAACCAAACTAAATTAAACATAAACTTTCCACCCAGCCCTCCTGCACAGTGTGCGCTTCTCATTATTGTTAACAGTTACAACAGCCATCTTCACACCAATACTTTTGTACAAGTATCTGTAAGAGATTTGTTTAAAAAACAAAAACAGTAAAAGGATAAAAACGTAGTATACTTTTGTGCATATTTTGGGTTAACCTCGGTAATCAACATGGGTTGGCATTTGCCAGTAACAGAGCGGAACAAAAACGCACACACAACCAAACGCAAATTGAAACCTTTTCAATACACTCACACAAAGTAATAAAATCATCAAGGTTTTTTCATTATTTCTTGGTATTTGTAAAGTAAAAGTAGTGCACAGCTACACATTTCAAGAGGAAAAACATGGAGGATCTTTTTCCGAACGGATTTGACAAAATGTTTGTTTTAGGTATTTGTTAGTTTTGTTTGTATAGAAGAATGTATGAGCGTATGTTAAAGGATGTATATGTGTGTATACCTTAAAATAATATTATAAGTGCGTTTGTTAAAATTTCTACTTATTTTAACCCAAAAAAAAAGGAAAAACATACTGTATAATATGGAATAACAAAACGAATGCATATAATAAAACATACTGCTGCAATTTTCCTATTTCTCCCTGTGACTGCGTACACTTAAGGTGGCCCTTATTTTTCACTTTTTCTACTTGGGATGAAATGAAAAATATCGTTCAAAATTTCAAGTTCTACAGATTTTCAATATTTGCTTTAGTTTGGTTTTTATATAGATTCAAACATTTTAAACACATGCTATTTTTTTGTTTCCCATCCGATTTTTATATTTTTGGAAAGTGTTGAAAAAACATGCTTGCCTGTGCTATTTATCTCTTATAATTTTCGAGTTATAGGTATTTCAAAATTGAAATTTAAAAATTTTGTATAAACTTGGTCCACTTTTTTAAAATTACACCGTACGACACTCAATATTAGACACGAACCGGATGATATACGTCCGAAACAATAAATTAAATGGGGAAAAACTGCGTTTTCAGTTTTTCATTTCGTGATCCTGTTTCCTTTTAAAAGGTCTTTAAATTTTCAGAGGAGAACATTTTTAAAAAAATGTTTTAGAATACTTCTGATCATCGTACTATGTCAAATTTGGTGTCAAATGATCAAGATGAGTTATCAAATATTTCATATTATTTTTATTTTATCCTGTAAGGATCAAAAGATGTCAAAAATGTCCTTTAAATTTTTTATCCTTGAATATCCTTTTAGATTTCCAATTATATTTTTTTTAAAAATAGTGAGTTAATGATCCAAATATTGAATACCACATGCCACAATTTCATTGTTCTATCTTAACTACTTAAGTGTTAAAAAATATTTTAAATTTCAGTTATTTGATTTTTTATATTTTATTTTAATATTTCATTCGTTGTGAAAAGCAACAAAGAAGATTTTTTAATATACAAGTAAAATGGTATAGTCGGGCAAGCCCGACCCTATGATACCCTACATCGGGTATATGATTATAAAGAGTTTTCTTTTGATATGAAACTTATTTGTGTTGAATCTTATTTGAATACACACATTTTCGGTAGTGGGCCTTATATGGGAGCTGTGACTAATTATGGACCAATCGTCCCAAAATTTGGTGGGATAAATTGCAAATATATGAAACATATTTGTGTTGAATTTTGTTTGGATGCCGACATATTTCAGAGATTTATATACATTAATGACATTTTCGAGAATGTTGCTTATATGGGAGCTATGGAATATTGTTGACCGATCGTCACGAAATTTGGTCGTGAGAGTTCGGCTTACATAAAACTTAATTGTGCTGAATTTGGTTTGAATATGTTTATAATTAAGATAATTATGGGAGCTTAACTATTTTCTAATAGGCCAATTGTATGGGGGCTAGGATAAATAATGGGCTGATTCTAACCAAATTCAATAGCCTTTGTCCTTGGGGCAACATAAAGGTTTGTGCGAAATTTTGTCGAATTATCTTTAAAACTGCGACCTGTAGTTTGATTACAAGGTTTACATGGACATGGACGGACAGACCGACGGACATCGCTTAGTTGAAAGTGATCCTGAGCAGATTGGTATACATTAAGGTGGGTGTTGGGACAGTATTTTTGTATGTTGCAAACAACAGCCCTAACCCATTATACCTCCCCCACTATGGTGGTGTAGTTTATAAACATGCACTTTTCTTGATAAAACTTTTTTGTATACTAATAAATTTTTTTTTTATATTTTAATTTGACCTTTATATATATAAAGGATGAAATTTTGACATTTAGTATAGAATATTTGGGTCTTTAACGCACTATTTTTTTAAAAGGATATTAAAGGATAAACATTTTAAAGGATTTTGCTGGTTTTTGGGCGAAAAGGTGACTTAACTTATTTTTATTTCAAAAAAAACTTTCTTTAAGAATACAAAAATTTTATATTTTTCTGTAAGTTATCTTTACGAAGAATATTTTGGTATAAAAAACATGTCCTATTTTTCGAATATGTCGCCCCTACGCCCTTCAGAATTTGACATATTTTCTATCAAAAATAGAAAATTTGGGCCACATGTTCTAAAATCCCAAAGCAGCACTGTGGTTCCAAATCAAAATCTAGGTGTACAAAATTATTTGGCGCTCTTTTTATATAGAATTGGTGTCTCCGATTCCCAAAAAAAATGTTTAAAAGATCAATATAAACTTTTTTTTCAAGTTACAGTAGGGTCTAGTTAGAGTGTCCCAAAATTTGTTTTTTTTGGAATTTCGGAACGCATACCCTCTAATTTTTTTATATATGGGGCATTTCATGTCAAGTGAACAAACTTTTGAAATCGATGTCTTCCGATCGGGATGAAATTTGCACCAAGGTTAGCTCTATTGGATAGTAACTCAGACACAATTTTTCAACAACATCGGTCGAGAACTCTCTGAGTTATAGGGGGTAAAATTTTGACAATTTGGTCAAACAGGGGTTTTTTCTTATCAATGTAACTTATTACCTATTGTTCTTAGCAAAATGTGTCCCAAATAGTATAGATAGCTATTTCTTCGATCTTTCGAAAAAAAATATTTAAAAAAAAAAATAAAAAATTTTTAATATTTTTTTCCCGAAATCAAAAACTTTTTTGACTTTTTTTTAAAACACGTCCTTTTTTTTTTTTTTTTTTTTTTTTTTTCTTAAAATAAAGTTTAGATATTTTCCTTGAACACCTACTTGGTCGCTTAGTGGGATGCGAGTGGGATATCTATCAAAATAAATATTTTGTAACTCAAAACATAAAATTTTTGACTTTTTTTGCAAAATCAAAAACTTTGTTGACTTTTTTTTTTCAAAATGGACCCTTTTTTAATTTTTTTTTTTAGGTCAAACAAAAGCTTAGATATTATCCTTGAAGACCCTTTTGGTCGCTTAGTGGGATGCGAGTGGGATATCTATCAAAATAAATATTTTTTAACTCAAGACTTACAATTTTTGACTTTTTTTTTTGCAAATACGATTTTTTTTCCAAATGGGCCCTTTTTTTAAAATTTTTTTTGTAGTCAAAAGAAAGCTTAGGTACATTCCTTTAAGATATTTTTAGTCCCTTAGTGGGATGCGAGTGGGATATCTATCAAAATAAATATTTTGTAACGCAAGACATACAATTTTTTAATTTTTTTTTTGCAAAATCAAAATTTTTTCCCAATATGGGCCCTTTTTTAATTTTTTTTTTTGCTCAAAAGAAAGCCTAGGTCCATTCCTTTAAGATATTTTTAGCCCCTTAGTGGGATGCGAGTGGTCCGATTTTGATGAAACTCAAGAAAAGTATAACATGATGTCTAGTATTTATAATAATAGCACAAAAATTAAAATTAACCCTTAATAGCACTTGAGTAGAGCAGATTGTCAGCTTCCGAAAAAACTTCGTTTTTCCAAATGCTGTAGATACCGATTTTCATAATTTTGTCCACCTAGATTTTGATTTCGAACCACAGAGAGCAGGGACTAGAAAACGGAAAGCAGCTTTGGCATGATGTGTTCCCTATTCATCCCCCTAGTATTTTCCCAAATGTGATCCACATTTAGCACAATTGTAAAAAATACCATTTTTGAGATTTTCGCTCCAATTTTTAGGAATTGCGGTATTCCCTTTGACCTTTTGACATGTTTTACACTTTGTTATTTAGAATGAAAAACGTTGAAAATTCTACTGAGTTTTGTTAATACAGATTATATAATATATATTTTATAATTATTGAGTTTCTAAAACTAAAATTATTGGTTAGATAAGTAAACTTTTGGCCTTACAAAAAATTCAAGGCAATATCTCAATTAGATTCAAAAATATACCACTTTAAAACTCAGTCCTTCAAAAATATTGAGCTTATTTAGTACTAAATGTGACTAATAGGGCCCATACACAACACCATCATGATTGTGCAATCAAGTGATTGTGCCAGCTGATTTATCGTGTATGAGCTTGTGGTGTGATTGTACCAGCTGCTGGTGCTTTATCAAAAATAGTTTGATATTTTTTTGATCGAACCAGCATGATTGAATCGTGTGTTGTAAAATTAGATCATAAAATTGAAATCGTCAAGACATAAACATCAAAACATAAAAAAAAATAAATATGAATGTCAAAGAAAAAATATTTTGGGGAGAATTTTTCGAAGTTTATAAAACAATGCCTTGCCTATGAATTAAAAAACCAATGCTACAATAAAATGGTAGAACAATTGAAAGAGATGGGCCAAGAGCAAGAATGGTAAAAAAATCAACGTTTTTCGAATACTGCAGGAACAGATGATGTTTTGGAGTCTTCGTTGTGGTATTACGATAAACTCCATTTTTGGAAGATCAGGAATGTTACAGAGAAGAAAAATGTACCATCTTCTTTTAGAAGTTTAGTGTGTCCTAGTTCTCCTTTGTTTTCTAGCAATTTCTTCATGCAAACACGTTTTTTTTTTTGATCATTTTTCGTTTTTGTTTATCATTATTCATTACAAACTTTTCCACACAATTTTTGGTAAAAAATAAATTTTGTACCAACATGCTGGAGTAATGTGTGCTTCAAGCTTAATTGCACAATCACTTCACCCTTTTGCTCCTACCAATTACAGCTTCATGGATATTTGGCTTTGACCGGGCTTCACATACGATCTCATACGATGCGAGTTATAGTAATTGATTCATTTTTCATCTCAAGAAATGATTTTCTTTTATAGCGTTCAAGCATCATTTCTGACATGCAAAATCGTCTTAAAATCGTCTTGACGGCTTCAACTCGTATGGTACCCAACTAGAGATGCTAATCGGGACTGATTTTGGAAAATCCCGGGGATCGGGATTTGGTAAAGAATCCCGAAATACCGACCCGGGGTTTCGGGATTTTCGGGAAATCTAAAATCCCGAAAATTATAAGAAAGAAACGTAAATAATTATGTCTTTACAATTATTTAGCAATTAATTTTCCTTTCTGGAACGAATTTTGTTTCCGACATATGCTGCTGCCGAAAAACATCTTTCATATTGGCAAAACCGTTTGCAAATACTTATAACAAATCTGCAAGTATTTTCCTCTTGTTCCTTCAGAAATAAAGTGATCTATTTCTTTTGCAAGTTGCAAATCTACATTATAACTTGGTTTCGTTATTGTTATTTGGGTTTTTTACATTCATTAATAATATCTTTTAGCCTCTGAGCAATCGAAATATTTTCATTCTGTTCGAGCTCCTCATCTGAAATAAAATCAATTTCGTTTGAAGAGGATTTAAATTGAGTTTTGTTATATAACTTACAAAAAAATGTGAAGAATTGATTTTCCAGAGCCCCACTCTAGGAAAACCAAAAATACCGCTTTCCTTTGGTTGGAAAGCGGACATCACTTTGGGATATTCGGGCATGTAGAATGTCAAAATGCATAAAAAAAGGCACACAAAAATGACAATTTCCCCTATTTATTTATGGAAAATGGGATTTGGAAAATCCCGAAAATCCCAGAATTTAAAATTAAAAAATCCCCGGCTTCGGGGTTTAAGAAATCCCGAAAACACCGGGATTTTTGGGAACGGGATTCCCCGTTTGGCATCTCATACCCAACTTTCATTCTTTTGGATGAATTTGACCCCAATGATTTTGCAAGCTCTTGTTGAGTTTCACAACAATCTTCATGGAGTAGTTAAATTAAATTATTCGATTCACTCAGATTATTCGAATAATTTTTATTCGTTAAAGATTTCATTTAATTTTATTCATTTATCGTTTTTATTAAGCTTTGTTCATATTTTGAGACGAATAATCTTTAGAGATTATTCGAATAATTTTTATTCGTTACAAAATTTCATTTAATATTTAATTTATTTATCGTTTTTGTTAAGGTTTGTTCATATTTTGAGACGAATAATTTTTAGAAATTTTTCAAACTATTTTTATTCGTTTGCAAAATTTTATATTTAAATTTTTTTAAATTAAATTAATCGAATAATTTGTTTGCCAAATTTTTTAGCTTGTTTAAATATATTCGAATAATTTGTATTTGCTTAAATTTGTTTAAAAAAATATTTTTTTTTAAATAAAATAAATTTTGATCAATCATATTGCTTTAAAGAAATATATAATTATTCGAGCGTTTTACGACTTTATTCGTATTAATGTTTGTGATTCTAGTAAATTTGAAATTGGCGGATTGTTAATATTAATGCTTAGAAAAACATTTCGTAGACAATCACCCTTATCGCTATTGGCGTGTGTATTTTTACTCCTACGACAGTTTCGTAATAGATTAAAGATAAAATGTAACCTATTTTTTAATCTATTACGAAATTGTCAATGGCGTGAAACGACTACGCCAACCACAATAAGGGTGAATATTTAATTTCATATTGTTTCTTTGAGTTTGAGAATAAATTCTCTATTGAACCGTGACTAAAATACATTTTTACTTGGACGTCTTTAACCCACATAAATTAGGCTATAAATGTTGTAATAGTATGCGATTATGAAGAATTTAAATTCCAAAACTGGAAAATATTGGAAAATAAGGGCCACCCTAGTGTTTGCTGCTACACAAGTGCCACATTCAAAAAGTCAACTGCGCATTTTGTCATTGAAATTTTTCAAGTGTACTTGTATTCCGTGCTGTTTTTTTCTCCTTCTGTTTTATTCCTTCATACGTTCGTTCTTCCTTTAGCTGCTGCATGTTGTTGCAGTTGCAAGTTTTCTGTTTTATTTTCATTTTTTTTTCTTTAATTTCTTATACATCTGTAAAAGTTACAGCATTAAGTGCATTTATGTTTGAATGTAGTTGTGTGGCACGAGTATCTCTGAACAAACACACTTAAACCCGTACCCATAATACACCAACATTCATACAGAACGCCCACATTTACATAGACACCAAGTTATTTTTGTAATAATGTTGTTTCTTTTAGTTTTCAAAGAATTACACTGTTACCTGGTTGTTCAGGAATTTTGGAAATATAACAGTTTTTCGATTTATTTCTTTCATTCCTTTCAAAACCTTCTTAACTGGTGATCACTCAATAAATTTTCAGTATTTTTCCTGCTCTAATATAAATTTCCTTTTTTATATTTGTGTTTATATTGTACTAATAAACTCCTGACATTTGTTGTCATTTTAACAATTATGGAAATTACTAAATCGGGAAATTACGGGGAATGACAAATCCCTTAAATATTTTTAGTATTAAAAATGTTCATGGTGCCATTTCACGACCTCTTTACTTTATATTCAACATTTGTTTTTTTATATAAATTTTATTTTACTTCTATTTGCAATTTGTCTCCAGCTCGTTTGCATTTTTTGTTTGCACTTTTTTTTTGTCTATATTTTTGTTGAAGTACTTTTCGTACAAGTCTCTTAATTTAGATTCACAAAATGTCAACTTAACTGCTGTCATCATAATTGTTTAAAGTTGATTTAGTACGCTTAAATAAATGAGTTTTGAATAAAATAAAGAAAAAATAAAATAATAATAAAACAAACAAGAACAAACAACAACTTGCACATGCTGATGTTTAACAAAATTATTAGAGAAGTGATTTAATTATGAACATAATTATTTGAATTTATTATGTGTACATATAAATATATATAAAATATAATAAAAATGACCTAAAACTAAGTTAGCATGGGTTGTGGCATATATATTATGCAAAATTAATTGCCTACTTTCAGGCTGTTTAAACTAAAATATTTAAATTATTGATATTAAATGAAATAACATTAATTAGGTTAAATTGCAATAAATTTAAAGAATTCGTATATTGAAACATAACAAATTTGTTCCTTATCCTTTGTTTAAGGACAATTTTTTTGTTTAAATAACCTGTGCTCAAGAGAAAAGGATTTTTAGGAAAATATCTTTAAACTTGGTTGCAAAAGCATTAGAGTAACTTCGGGTATTGTGGACTATGCGTCTAATGTGGACCAGTGTCTTTTTTCAGAAACTACTGAAGGTATGATAAAACTGTTTTATCGTATATTTTACAAGTTGTTTGAAACAACAATTGCACATGTGCTTTCATGAGTAATTGATATGTTGGCTTTTTATTCTTGTATTGAAATTAATGAGCGTGGTCAACATTTTTTTCGGCCCAAGTAAGAAACAAAATTTGGTACATTTACTTGGTAGAATTTAATGTTTGGTTGATTTATATAGTTAAAGTGGACACGTAGTTTTGCATATATTTGGTAATAATTTAAGCACATTTAGATTATTAAGTAAAAATAATTTTTTACCACTGTAACCCAAATTCGTGTAATGTGGACCACTTAAATTACTTGATTATGTACTACTGGTCCACATTACCCGACAATAACTATGTACTTTGTAAGCCACTTATCTAAGCCAAGAACGCGACTTTTTAGTTTGTATTAATAAAAATATATTGAAATTTAATTTTTTAATCATTCATGATTAGCTGGTTCATGAATTTTATTTATTAAATACTAGTCCACATTACCCTCATATTACCCTCCAATTTTTTTAATGCTGATTTTTGGGTTCCTTACAATATTTTCACATAAATTTTTTATCCTTTAACGGAAAAAATTTTCAACTGCAAAAACCATTAGAGAATACATTAGCTAATTTATTGCTTCACAACTCTTTTAATATCCATATATATTGTAACCAAAATTTAGAAAAAACAAAACGGTAGTCCACATTACCCGAAGTTACTCTACTATTATACCAATATGGTCAAAATAAGCGGTTAAAAAGTTACATAAAATTGAAATTGAGTGATTTTACACAATTCTCAGCTTCCATATGAAAAAACGTACAAAATTGACAAAAGGGGCAAAGTTTGTGGAATTTCTGAGGAGTAAATAAAGGCTTTTTATATAAGTATTTGATATTGTTGAAAACATTATGACTTGAGGATTGATATTTTAGTAATATTAAATTTTATAAAATTTTGGGACTTCATTTACCTTAAAAACTAAAAAAATATAATAATGGTGATTTTCCACGAATAAAAATATAAAATTTGACTTAATGTAAAATTTTAATAGTTAAAGATATCATAACAAAATTTAGAACCAATATAGACTCTAATGTCCTTAAAGCAATGGCATTAGAATTTTTTACATTTTTTATTTTCAAATACCGAAATTCCGAAAACGGGGAAAATGTGTTCCAAAAACTGAGTTTTTTCAGAAAAGTGCCTACTGTGACGTTATTTACCGTGTGATAGTAAAAAAACTTAGTAAGTATTTAAGAAACACATGGAGTTATACAAATATATAGCATTTTCGTGGATCCGTGCTTTGCCTTTTTAGAATTTTTTACTCAAACCGACATTTTTTTTTTTTTTTTAAATTGGCCAAGTTTGGATAGGTCTGTGGGGTGATATGTCCGCTTAAGTGAGCAAAATTTTTCTTTACACACTTCTGCATTAGTTATCTTTCCATACCATATAAATATTCTATATAGTCCCGAAGAAAACATAAATGGGCTTTTTTGGGAAAAGCTTAAAAAATACGGACCTTTTTACAAGTTCCAACTTTAGATGCGTATAAATTTTTTTAGGAAACAGATAACTGTTAGCAAGTTTTTTCTATTTTATTTAGAATTTTATCGCCAATATAGCTGATATTCTAAAAATAAATTTCGACCCTTCGTAGGCCCGCCAAATCTAAAAAACCATAAAAAGATCGAACAAAATTAAAAAAATAAATCAATAAACCTGAATATCTCTTCAACTAATAGAGATAACCTACACTTGTAAGCGTATTTTTTGTAGACCTTCTCAAGGACTATTTATATTTAAAATTTTTTTTAAAAAATTGAGACCCGAGGTGACCAACTTTGAGGGGCTACGCACTGGCCCCCATTATCGCTAGAAAGCTGAACAAACGTAAATCAACTCGAAATCACCTCAGCTCAAACCATGTAACAATATATCCAATAGTTCCCAAGATACCGAATAAAAAACCAGTTTTGCCCAAAGCCATGCATTTTTTTATGGGACCCCAACAATTTTGGAGTCTCGGTGTAATGTTTGCAAAAAGCGATCATTTTCTCAGGCTCATATCTTGCAAACAGTTCGGAATTGTGATTTACTTTCTGAGGCAAAGTTGTAGCCCTTATTATAAAGAACAAAAACTGTAAACATATAAAATCAAAAAAACTTCATTTTCAAGATCAAAATCGCAAAAAACTTTAAAAAATTCGATTTTTTTTTACCTTTTTTCCCCTGTTCAGATCCATGGGTAGCAAACCGTTCAAAATTCAAGGAAACAATTAACTACAAAAATGTACTTAAGATCTCAATAAACAACTTTCTAGAACATATATATCAACTTCCTAGGAATGATTCTTAACACCGTTTAGGTAGGTCAATATAAGTTAGTAAAAAAAAAAGTAAAGGAATTAAGTGTTTCGGGCCATAAACTATTAAATTATTATAAACTAAAGCATACTTTTAGGCAGCTTCAAAAAAATTTATTTCGAATTATTTAAAGTTTTTTGCGATTTTGATCATGAAGATAAAGTTTTTACTTTTGACCTATATCTGGATTACTAAGTCATTAATATAGACAATATGGATATCTAATTTTAGATATTTCAAAGACTTATGCAATGACGTATATAAGACCATAGTAAGTTGGACCTACAATGGGTCAAAATCGGAAAAAATTATTTTTCACCAAAAAAAAAATTAAAAGACAAAATTTTTTTTTTAAAATATAAAAAAAAAAGATTTTAAAATTTAAAAAAAAAAATTTAATTTAAACAAAAAAAATTAAAATAACAATTCGAAAAAAAAAAGGTATAAGATTCGGCACAGCCGAATATAGCTATTCTACTTGTTTGATTTGAATTTTGCCTCAAAGAGTAAATCAAAATTCCGAACTGTTTGCAAGATATGAGCCTGAGAAAATTATCACTTTTTTGCAAAAATGACACCGAGGCCCCAAATGACACCAAGGGACCCATAAAAAAGTGCTTGACTTTGGGCAAAACTGGGAGACACGGTCTTTTTTTTTTGGTCTTTTATCAAGTATTGGTGTCCGTATATGGTTATATTTCCATGACTTCAAAAATTACACACAGTGTTATTAAAATGCAAACTTTTATATAGTTTCTTTATTTCTGCCAACTAAGTACTTTCTTTCCTTGATTTTTAATAACAACTATGTAGTACATACATATAAAAATCTTCAACTTTATTGAAGAAAAAAAAACTCTCTGATTACATTTTATCTCAATATGTCAAACACCTTCTCAACAAATAATTATAGGAAAATTAAAATCTCTGTATGGCTTTATAATAGAAAAAATGAATGAAAAAAAAAACTAAATAAACAAACAAACTACTTCTAAAAAGTTTTTCCTTTCTACCAGGCAAAAAGGAACAATAACAGAACAAACAAACGAAATAACCAAACCAAACTAAAAAGTTTTTTTCTACTTCAACTCCTTGTGGAAAAACTGCAAAGGTTGACTAAAGTTACACTTGAATACCAACAACTAATACTACATACAATACTTCCAGCACATGATGCAAGAGTTTTGTTGTTGGGAGGAGGGAAGCAAGGCTGCAGTGGTGGTAACAACTCAATAAGAGTACATAGTTGAAAATAGTATTTAAGTAAAATCAAAAAACTACAAAAAAGAAAAGAAAAAAATTTAACAAAGTGATAGAAGAAATGTTGTATGTAGACAAAAAGTTTAATGAACCTCAACATAATTGACAAGTTGTGTACGAAGGAAGAGCAAAAATAAATAGAATATGAGCAAACGCATCACAACACAACGGTTGCATCTTTAACACGACTCCATTTCGCACTATTTCCCTGGAAAAACAACTTAAAGAAGCGAAAAAGACATAAAGTTTTTGAAACTCTTCTTATATTTCTCATTGTTGTTGCTATTTTTTTTCTTTTTACAAGACTACATGTTTGAGAAAACTTTTGCAGCTAAACCAATGGGTTTTATTTTGTACTTCATCCTTGATGTTTTTTTTTTTCTTTAAATTTTTTTTCTTTATATTTTAGTAAACACTGTCAAGTGACAGCCAGGGTTTAAAGTTTTTACACAAGCAACAAAAACTTTTTCACTGTTGCTGTTGTTGTTTTTGTTGTTGTGGAAAACAAAATTATTACCATAAAAATATTTTGTAGCACTTATTTACTTTAGATTACGAGTGTTAAACTACAATGAAAATCTCTCCATCTTGTACAATTAATAGACCTCAAGTACAGTCAAGCTGGCAGGATGATAAAGTTGCAGCTTGTGCGAGTTTTTCAATGTTGCCATAAAAAAAAGTGTTGTATGTCTTGCAACATGCTTTTAGCAAAAGTAAATCAACCTGTTTAAAATATACTCGGTCTAAAGATAGTTGAATATACATATATTCTTGAATTGTAGATAAACTATGTTTTGGCGGTTGATTTTGACGACAGCTATTTAGTATCCGATTTATGTTACAATCAATCACAATCTAAGCCTCACGACTATTACATTATTTGCAAAAGATTTAATTCTCACCTTACGAACCTCTGGTTTCAGAAAAGGACATTTTAAACAAATAAAATCCAGAAGTAAACATTTGCGCCCTAATTTCCAAGAAAAATATGTGCTTTCTCTTATCGTGAGCCAGTGCCCTATTCAGCAGCCTCAACCAGATGAAATCCTTGGGATGATAAGTAATCCTAATCTTGTATAAACAACATCAATATATGATATTGGGGTTATATGAGGGGTATTGTCAATTATGTATAGATCCTCTTACAAACTGCATGAAAGATTAAGATTCATATAAAACTTGTTAATGTCCAATTTCATTACGTTATTAAATATTATTGGCCGTATTCATAAACAATTTTTAAATGTAAACAACATTTTAAAATCAAATTTTGTACGGAAATTTTGCTTTAAAACATTGTTTAAATTTAAATTTTTTTTATGAATATGGGGGTATGTATTTTCTAAAGATATATATTATTATTGGCCTTATAACTGTAATAAAACACCAGTGAATCATTTTCGATTTTACCAAAAAGTCGCTGGCAGGCGTAAATTGCTCTAGTAGATTTTTGATAGTGTTGGGTAAGTGAGAATTCCAAGTGAGAGTCATATCAAGTGTAACCCCAAGATATTTTACCACAATCGAAGCACCATTTGGTGGTTATATTCATCCCACCCAGTAACATATGTACGGAATCATAAGTTGTTAAGTTCTTCCAGTAGTTTATCGATAACCAGAGTTCACAATAGAGGCGATAATATACCATATTGTGGGCATCCCCTGGTTGCTCGTATGGTTTTCGATGTCCCTCCTAAGTCCAACTTAATAACCCTCGATGACAGCATTTCCTTATAATTTACGGAACCCCATTTATATGCAGTGCTAGATCAATAGCACTGTCGAAGGGCCCTTGAATGTCAACAAACGCACAAAGCGATATGGCCTTCTCAAATATCGTCGTCCCATGATGAATGACAGTCACCGTAGATTTTGCAGGTTGATAAGAAAACTGGAAAAGGTGTATTGGATTCATCAAGAGATATAAAACTATCTCCATCGTTTTCAAGATAACCGAGCTGAGACTAATTGGTCTGTACGACTTTGGCAGTTGTTCAGATTTGCCTCCAGCCTTTAACCTCTCGCCAAATCGTTGACACATGACAAGCCATTAAACTTGATTTGAAGATTCTCGATAGTTGAGGGACAATAATGTCATCTCCTCTTTGTAGAATGCATGGAAAAATTCCATTTGTTCCTGGTTATTTAGATATCGCTCACTTTATCCGTTCTATACCAAATATCCTATCTGAAAACCAGCGATTACTATTGGATATTGAGGGAACCCATGTGTAATTCGCAGTTGCACTGAAATGCAATGAACCAGGAAAGTGAGTATTCTGGAGAAGTTTAGAGGTCTCCTCCGGTGATTCAGTGTAAGTTCCATCTAGACGTTTCAGCATACAGAGACCATTGGTATGATCCCGAGATAAGGTCTTCTGTAGCCGAATAGCTTTCGGGAGATTATAAATTTTCTCGCAGTGGCTACGCCACGTTGATCTTTTTGATCTCCAAATTTCCTTATCGTCTTGCCTCTGCCCTTAGTTTGTCAAGACCATTGTGCCACCAGGGTACATCACACTTTGGCCTCCTTCATTTTAACTGAGAACTAATTTCGAAGGTAATATGAATGTTCGAACTTGATTCATTTGCTTGAACTTGATAAGAAGGCATATTGGAAGGTCTTCCGTTGAAGGCCTCCAAAAGAGACCTGTCGCGTAATGCCTCATAGAATGTCTGCATAGGAGCTTCAATTAAAAAACATGAAAATGAAAGCCTAATTAAAGGTCTGCTGAAGCAAGCCTTTAAAAATAATCTTAAAGAATTCAGCATAAAACCCAAAGAATGGACTTCAAAATATCACGTGTATAGTTTTATATATAAAAAAATATTTCACGAGAAATTCACAACATCAAATATTAAAAAAGACTAAAATTTTTTGAAGATTTTGAAGATTTTGTACCTTCTAAGATGGCAGAGTGGAATGAGTATTGCAGCTTATAAAATGTGTAAACAGGTCACTTAGAAGTTCTACTAAGTGAAGACCTAGCAATTTTTTCTGCTAGGTTGTTATATTTTCAAAACTGCACTGTAAGACAACTATACTTCGCCCTAGGAAATCAAAATTTAGGATAAGTGTTCTAAAATCCTAAATCTAAGACCCTCAAACCGACAATGGTTTTAGATACTATGATGCAATAAAGCTGCCAAAAACAGGAAACAAGTGTAGTCAGTCAAGCTCGAACATATGATACCCTACAGCGAGTATGTGAGCATAAACAGGTTTCTTTTAAAATTGAATTTAAGGAGTAAGCCAATCAGGAAATTTTCAAAAAACAAGATAAAATTGCAATTTTTGATTTTGCTTATAAAGCTTACATTTGGTGCGGAACTAGTAATATAATAATTCGAATAAAGGCTATGCTTGTCTGCACACCCTTAGCAATTGAAAAAATTATAGATATGATGTCGAAATGCATTGAAATGCAAGAGATTTTGGAACCCAAAGGCTTTTCGAAAGATGGCTGCCGCGTTTGCTCACAATCTGGTTCACAAAATGGTATAAACATGTGCAGTTTCCACGAATTAGGTTACGAAATGTCCCCTTTTTCGTCCTATTCTCCGGATTTAGCTCCGAGTGTTTCCAAAACTGTAGAAATTGGATAAGGAGTTCAAAGAGACTATTTATGTGGAAAATTAAAATTATTTTTTATCCAAAAACCTGTGTTTCATTCCTAATTTAACCTATTTTATGACGAAATTTCTGAAAATTGTGAAGCCCAAATCGAATACAAGGCTTGTATCAGCTGCGGACCCAATTAGTATTACCATGCAAAACTCTTCAAATGTCTACTTTTGAGATTTTTGAGATTTTTGGGAAATTGTGGGATTTAAGTTGTTGGAACACCAATATTTGTTTCTAATAGAATTTTATTAAATCAAAATATATGTTTGAATAATTTTTAATTCTAAATTTAATATTTGTATTGACTCGAAGAAAATAAATTTTGTTTTTTCAATTATTCGAATAAATTTTATTTGAATTGCAACCCTAGTATCCAGAGACAAAAATTTTGTCTTTCATTTCACTATCTTAGTTGAATTCGTTACCTAAAGGCTTCCATGAACTTTAATTTGTCCAAAATGTGTTTAGTAGAGTTTCCTTTTTCTGTGAATGCAATTCTCTCGTATACAAAATCTTGTTTGCTTAAAGCCAAAATTTAAGTTTTACGTTGCTGCGTGGAACAAATGTTTGCCTTAGAAAATTTACAACACAAGTATACTAAAGTGCTTACAAACTTATACATTTATACATAAATACAAACCAAATAATTATCCTGAAGTTTGGGCACATAATTTTCTTAGATTACATTTTGTAAACTTACGTTACATTATTTGAATTTTATTTTTTATTTTATTTTTTTCTAGTTGTTTTGGTCTTTAAAGTACATAACTACAAATAAAACTAGAGAAATTCTTAAGAGTTTTAAGGAAACTAAAGTTTCATTTTGGTTGTACAAATCCCTGGGTTATATTGTCTGTCTGTGGCTCTTAAAAGTTGCGACCACATTAAAGCAGAGTACGAGAATTTATATACATTTGTATGGATGTAGTATTGCATCCGTGCAGAAACATTCGTAAACGGAAATGACAGTAAGCTTAAGTTTACATGGTCATCATAGTGTGTGTCTGTTTGTCTGTCTGTCTGTCGCTTCTTTTCTGTCATCATCTTCTCTATTAATGCGCTTCAACAAAGTTTTCTGTTTTAATTTAATTAAAATTTAATCAAAAAAAATATTAAATTTTTCTTCATCCATTAAAATGAAAATATTTATGTAGAAAAAATTGTTTGCTTTCAGTCGGTGCTAAGACTGATGATGCTGCTGCTACAGTAAAAGACTCTTTATGACATTATTTTCTATTTAATCTTTTGCTGGTAGTGGTTGCTCCCCCTCCGATTTTAAGCAGTTTATTTCGCTGCTTTTGTTGCCTTTTCACTTGTTATTACTTTTAAAATCTCTAATAATTAATTAAAACTATTTTTATCATTCCCATCATTCCCTCTTATTGTTATACTTATTTTATTTTTTCTTCTCTTCTTTATTTACAGGTAAGTTACCTAAAAGTACGTAGTTACTTTCTGACATTGTTGTGGTACGTACATACATTGGCGTACGGTTTCCCCTTTTTAAATAAAATATTAACTCTTTGTTAACAATAGAAGTGAGTACTTGATGGTATATTTACATATTTATACATTTTAAAATAAAATGTGGGTGAGTTGAGTTGTAAGAGTTTATATAGTTTTATAAAAATATACATACATATGGGCATTTCCATGGAAAGGTTCACTGGTACAGAAAATTAAAATGTTAATAAACAAATGAAATTGTATAACGTTATATTAAAAAGAAACTGTATAAATATCTATAATAATGTTGCAGCTAAAGACATTTTAAAATTTGAATTAAGATCTTAATGAATTAACCAATACAAAGCTCTGACAATAAATTAATAAAAAAAATGCCGAACAATGCTCGATTACAGGTCAATTTTTCATTCGTTTTTGTCCATGTTCTAAAGTCGCGTTCTGGTAGCGCGATCGTTCTACTGAAGTGGCTGACAATTTCAATTCAATTTAGAATACAGTTAAACATTTTAATTTTACTTAAAAAATAGTCGCGTTCGCTAACGTAAGTGTTTCTTTTTCAAAAATAAATGTTTTTAGTATTTTAACATGAGACTAAAACAATGAATTAATATAAAATGATGAAAAGAGGCCGAATAATGCTCGATTAAAGGTAAATTTTTCATTTGATATCGTTATGTCAACCCACCCAGTAACAGAAATTACTAAGTCGTCATCGTAACCATATGTACGGAATCCTAAGTTCCAGTACTTCATCGATAACCAAAGTTCACAATAGAGGCGATAATACATCACCTTGTGGACTTCTCCTGGTTGCTCATATTATTTCGATTACCCTCCTAAGTCCAACTTAATAACCCTCGATTACAGCATATCCAAAATCCATTTCCTTATAATGTACGGAACCCCTTTTATGTGCAATGCTAGATCAATATCACCGTATGACGTATTGAAAAAGGCCTCCTGAATGTCAATAAACGCACTTCTCAATTATCGTCGTCACAAGATAAATGACAGTCACCGTAGATTTACAAAGTTGATAAGAATTAATATAAAATGATGAAAAGAGGCCGAATAATGCTCGATTAAAGGTAAATTTTTTATTTGATTTTTTTTCACGTGGCTGAAAATTTAAATTCGATTCAGAATACTGTGTCTTTAACTAAGCAACAGTTACTATATATAATAATCACAACAAACATTTTAATTTGATTAAACAGTGTGTCGCGTTCGCTAACGTAAGAGTTTCATTTATCAAAACCAAATGTTTAAAGTATTTTAACATTACAAAATGATGAAAAGAGGCTGAACAATGCTTGATTTTTTCATTTGATTTTTCAAGTTATAAAGTCGCGTTCTGGTAGCGCGATCGTTCTAATCAAGTGGCTGACAATTTAAATTCAATTTAGAATACAGTGTCTTTAACTAAACAAAAGTTACTATATATAATAATCATTCCAAACATTTTAATTTGATTTAAAAACTATGTCGCGTTCGCTAACGTAAGTGTTTCTTTTTCAAAAACAAATATTTTAAGTAATTTAACATGCATATTTAAGAGAATAAAACGTGTGCAGAAAAAGGAGGATAGCAACAATGCGAAAATTGATTTAACAATAAATTTATACAAAATGTTTAAGAGAATAAAACGTGTGCAGAAAAAGGAGGATAGCAACAATGCGAAAATTGATTTAACAATAAATTTATACAGAATGATAAAAAAAGAGATTGAATAATGATCGATTAAAGGTAATTTTTTTATTTGATTTTGTTCATGTTGCAAAGTCGCGTTCTGGTAGGTCGATCGTTCTAATCAAGTGGCTGAAAATTTTAATTCAATTTAGAATATAGTGGCTTTAACTAAACAACAGTTACTTCATATAAAAATTTCACAAAACATTTTAATTTAATTTAAACAGTGTGTCGCGTTCGCTAACGTAAGTGTTTATTTTTCAAAAACAAATGTTTTTAGTAATTTAACATACATATTTAATAGAATAAAACGTGTGCAGAAATAGGAGGATAGCAACAATGCATAAATTGCTTTAACAAAATAATGAACAATGCTCGATTAAAGATATTTTTTCATTTGATTTTGTTCATATTCCAAAGTCGCGTTCTGGTAGAACGTTCGTTCTACTCAAGTGGCTAAAAATTTCAATTCAATTTAGAATACAGTGACTTTAACTAAGCAACAGTTACTACATATAATAATCATACTGAATATTTGCATTTGATTTAAAAATTATGTCGCGTTCGTTAACACAAGTGTTTCTTTTTCAAAAGGAAATTATTTTGGCTTATTTAAATGAAAAAACAATGCAAAAATTGCCAAATACTCTTAGATCAACTAAAGTATAAAGAATGTATCTATAAAGCAGTTGAGAAGACGCCGTAATAAAAATTGGCAAAAACAATGATGGAACCAAAAAGGGAGAGAAAGTATTACGACATCCTACTCGGCCTTATAACTGCATGAAAACACTCAGACGTCTAGTAGAAGCAGGAAAGAAAAAGCTCACTTGAGTCCATACAGTAGGCCCCTTTGTGATACCTGAAAAAAAAGAAATAAAAGTGTGAGAAGGATTAGATGAAATATAGAGGAGGAGGAGGTCAGAAGAGGAGAAGTTAGGAGATTAGTGTGCATCAGTCTTTCGACGGATACTAGCTCACCCCGTGGAGATTCCCGTATCTGGAGTAAGTAGCCAATTGCTATGTCCGATTGTTCAGAAAGACTATTGAAGGAACGATGTCCCAGAAACCAGATGCGTAAATCTCCTAATGCCGGGCAGTGACTAAGAATATGAAAAATTGTCTTATCCTCCTCTTCATTCTGACAGCCTCTACAGAAGTGGTTATAGAGCAGGTAAAGTCTCCTCGCATTGTTGCCAAATTTGCAGTGACCGGTTATCACCGCCACAGCATTACTTAATAGTGAGGATGTCAAGTCAAGAAGACTTGACTTGCATTTAGCTAATGTAATCCCGCATATGAA
Organism: Calliphora vicina; assembly: GCF_958450345.1. Taxonomy (NCBI): domain Eukaryota; kingdom Metazoa; phylum Arthropoda; class Insecta; order Diptera; family Calliphoridae; genus Calliphora; species Calliphora vicina. Next base: position 26,591,182 of record NC_088782.1, on the reverse strand, counting down.
GTCTATGTCTCCGTCAGGCATTATGGCGCCTTTTTATCGCCAGATCATCAGAAACGCAGTGGCCTAAAGTGTCACCGTGTCAACGTACCCTAATGAGCACGACTGTTGAATGTCTCGCCATCCTATTTCAGGATGCCTGGCATTCATGGACTATTTACGATGTTGTATACACACCTGTCAGAAATTCTATTTCGTAGCCCCAATGGTCTTAATTAAAGAGTTAATGTTATTAAAGAACTATACTAAAATTATTTCGAACTAATAAATCTTATATTTTGTTGAAACTACTTCAACTAATGCCCATTACAAACGTGACGGGATAAGTTGCGTTATAAATCTCGTGCAAATATTTATATGACTACTACTTTAGTTTAAACAAAATCGCTTTAAAGAATTATGCTCCAATTCAAAGAATTTTACATTTTTCTAGATGCAGTTAAAAATAAGTTGTATTTTTTGTAGCGTTCTAGATCCTAAGTTTACTGCAACTTTACTGGAAATAACAAAATGGAAAAACCTGTCATTTGCTTTAAACACATGCCCAATTCACAATCAGAGTCGTAGCGTTGTAAGCTATTTGTCATAAATATTTTTCAAACTAAATTTTTCGAAACAAAAACAAAAATTACAATATACAACGCTACGACACCGATTGTGAATTGGGCAATAGTGTTACTAGAATTATATCGAAAAATGGAAACAAGAAAAATGTTTAAGACAACTTTAATTCTATCAATTTAAAGTCATACGAATGTCGCGTTCAGGATCCATACATTTGAATTTGCAAAGATTCTTTCGAATTTGTTAAACTTTAATTAAATATTTTATTTAAATTCCATTCGCCACCCTCCCACAATTTGTTTTCTATATTTTTTTTTTTGTTTGTTATTTTTTCCTTTCACACTTAAAACCATCTCATAAATTTCGTTATGTTCGCTGTCAATTTAATGCGGTTTGACAGATAATTATACATACGTCTGTCCTTCACAATCAACCGTATTGAATTGTTAACGTGGCTATAAATATCAGGCTAACAAATGTACAAACACTTGTATGTACTTCTGTTCTGTTCTTTTTTTTTTGCATTTTGTCCAATGTGTCATTAATAAATACTTAAACACTCGTACTGCAACGCCTGAACTTTAACAACGAACCATTGAACACTTTAGCAGGATCTTAATTTATGGTGACCACATCATGAATTATTGTAAATTTTCCCTTAATAAGCAGGCAAAAAAAGCATTAATTGTGAATTTAAGTTTAATTACAAAAAAAATTGTATTAAATAAAGGAAATTAACTTTTCATCATATTTTAATGATTTTAGGAAAAAGACAAAGGACTTCCACTCATCAAAAATTCCTAACAAATAAAAGAAGCACAGAAATTTGTTCTATTTATAAAGAAGTACCTGTCATGAATAACAAATAAGTGGAGAGTGTATTCAAAAACACATTAAGATTCTAACTTAGCTTCCTGTTTCATGCTCTTCGATGAAATGTCATCGTAGTCTGTTTTTTTTCTTTATTTTTCTGTTCCTTTTGTAATTCATTAACATTTGTAATATTTGAACCTTTAATGAAAACGACAAAACAAAAAAAATTGTTTAAAAAAAGGAAAAATCATACGATACGATGATATCCTTTGTAATATTAACATAATGTGTCAAAAGAATTTTCTTATTAATTTTGTGCCAAAAAACAAAAAAAATAAGAAATCCATGAACGAACAACATTTTTTCACATTTTAAATTCTGTGTAATAGAGAGTGAGTAGTGAGAGCACGATTACATTTGGAGTATTCATACGAGTACATTCCTTTTTAACTTCCGTTTAGTGCTTCATTTTTTTTCTCTTTATTTTATTTTATTTTATATTCAAGTGTCAGTAATGAGTTTGGTAATGGCTGTGCAAACAAGTTAACATATTAACAATGTGGAGAGTGGTTGGTATCCCGTTAACAACATTGTCAGAGCTTCAAGGCATTCCAGTTTAACACAATCTTCCTTTACTTCATAGACAATTTCGTCACATACAGTTCATACATGTAAAGTGAAGAAGTGTTACTCAAAATTATAGCACACAATAAAATTTGGAAAAATTAAGCGATCTTATTTTTTGATACTATTTCATACTCAAAAGTACCGAGATACTCCCATTTCTCTTCAGATACTCTTAAACAGTTTCAGATTTGATTTGTTACTGTAAAAATTGTGTATAGGGAGGAAACTACATTTGTTTCCATATTTGTTAATACTTGGTACATAGGTTGTCTACGGTCATACAAAATTTAAAGATATTTTAGATATTTTTGTTAATTATTTATTTTTTTTATTTTATATAATTTCAAAGTAAATTTTTAATTTGGCTCAAGTTCATTTTAATATAAATACTCTGTAATAATTCAAAGAATACAATTGTAAAGTAATTTTAGATAACTAGAAAATAGGAATGCATTTTCTATCCTACAATAGACCTTGACAATAAAGATTGTTGATGACGCCCAAGTCTAACTGTCTAAAATTACTTTACCATTGTATTCTTTGAATTATTACAGAGTAATTATAATAAAATGATCTTGATGCTAATTAAAAATTTACTTGCCAGTTGCTTAAATATTTTAAAGTCACTTTAATCGATGTTCAACGTTAAAATTTTGTAAACAAAAAATTCAACATTTTTGTAAGTTTTTTAAACAATATTATGTTTACCGAAACTATTTGATATATGATTGTATGATTATATATATGATTGCGGTAACAATAATATGTTATAAGCCGATGGAAACATAATATGGTAAATCCTTCATCATAAACATGGTTGTCACAAACATGTATTTAATTACTACAATCATGATATATGATCACAAAATTATCTTCCATTTTCTAAATATTTTCTTAATTTCAAGTCATTGTATATTTAAAAACACATAAACAATCCCCCTGAGGGGATTTCGAGATAATAAACAATTAGTAAAAATTCCCTAATATTTCGAAGAACAAACGAAAACGAATTTGACTTCAAAATTCAGTTTTTTTTTAATTTGTAGCTATTATTTTGAAACGTTTCACAGTGGATAATATAAGGATTATTTTTTGAAAATGTTTGAAATTATCCATAAAACAAGTTCTATCGTAAAGCTAACGTATCATGCAATAATTTTTTGCAGCAAAAATAGTTATTATGTCAACAGAAGTATTCGAAAATGGCGACAGAACACACTGCTTTCGACTTTAAAGATTTGGGGAGTTAAAATTATACAATAATCAAGGGCGCATTTTTAATATTTATAATTACTTTTTTTTAAGATTTTTATACCTTGTTGAAAAGGGCTTCTTGTCCAGATTCTATTTTGGTTATGACGTTTGTATATGTTGTTTGTATACTTTGACTAGGATTTTAGCTGTTGGCGCCGTTTGCCGCCGATCTAGTTTTAACACAGAATTAAAGCCTAACTTATTGTCTAAAAGATATATCATAACTAGCTGCCTTTTCGTGCCTATAGACAAAAGGCATGCAAAAATGCTGAGCAACTCAGAAATTAAAACAAAAAATTGTAAATTTAATGAGCTTTTTTTTCTTGTTTTTCATTTCTTATTAAACAAGAATATAATTTAAACAATTATGGAGAGACAAGGAATTAAGCATTCATAAAATATATGCATAAAATGCACATTCCAAATGCGCTGGGTGAGAAAATACTAAAAGAGGTGTTAATGAATAAAAAGTTGAATAACATTTACAATTTTCATCCGATTTGAAAAATTAAATCCGTGTTTTGTTAAGAACTAAATTTTCTTTATACATTGGTATACATTTGTATAAACTTTCATATCAAAATAAGCAAGAAATGTATGAGTTGTCGAACATCACTAAAAACGGTTTTTTAGAATAACTTCTGAATTTGAGGGTGTTTCTGAAATTTTTTGCCACAATTTCTAATATACTCAGCGAGACCTATAAATCTAATGAGAAAATACATAAAAAACCTATTTTACTTGTCTTAACATCTCAATTTTATACAAAATTTAAAAAAAAAATGTTCGAAAATACAAATTAAAGCCTAAAGTCCCACCTATTCAACAGAAAAAAATATTACAGAAATACTCATACATTCAAAAGTTACAAATTTTTGATCCGAAAATGACCGAAATTCTCCACTGTGCGTTTGTACAATATAAATTTATTCAAAGTATTGGCCATTGTTAGCTATGACATTTTCCCATCTTTCTGGCAATATATGGATTCCGATCCAAAAGTACTGCTCATCTTTTGAGGCCAAGAACGATACTCTGTTCCAAAGAAAAGCGTATCCCAGAGAAACAAATAGTATTCGGAAGGGCCAAGATGTTCATTCTAAATAAAACTATTTAGAATTAACAGTTATTGCAACATGTGGCCTAGCGTTGTCATGATAGAATATTACGGTTTCATATCTGTCAGCATATTCAGGACATTTCTCCGATAATGCTCGCTACAAACGAATCAGTTGCGTTCGGTACAAGTTCCATGGTCTGGCCAGATTTCAGCAGCTCATAATAGATAGGACCCTTTTGCTTCCACCAAATATAGAGCATTACTTTAGTGTCAGGGATATTTGCCTTTGGTTGGCCGGTCTTCACATACGATCTCTTCGTGTGGTACCCAACTTCAGTGATTTTGGATGAAACCTATGATTTTGCAAGTTCTTCTGCATGGAGTTCTTGATATTCAACCTTTTTTTCTGGCCTGGGAAATTTTTGTCTTTGATGGAACTCATTTACCATAAGCTTTGGTGAGCAATCGGTGTGCGTCAGCGTCACTTGTATTCAAATTAAAGCAGTAAAACAAAACTTCCCGCATATGTCGCTTTGTTGGCATGCAATTTGACATTTTCGAAGCAAAAAAAATCTTTCTTGTTTACACTATCATGTTCAATAACTAAGTGTGAATAAATGACCCTTCCAAATGACATATAAGTTATTAAAAACAGCGCACAGTGGGGTCAAATGCCCCTTTTTTACGGATTTATTAATATCTCAAAAACAATAATAGCGACGCTCGCAAAATTTTACGCGTGTAGCCCTTAGACCAATCCGCATATTATAACAAAATTTTAGGGATATAGGAGGGGGAAGTCAATTACCCACCATATAAAATAGTTATTAACTGTGCTATATCTATAGAACTACAATAGTTAAAAACAAACTACACGTTCCACCAAAATCGGAACGGTATACGAGGGTGGAATCGGGTTCCCCCCATACAAATGAATAATTATTTCTCCTATATCTATAGAACTACATCAGTGAGACACACTAAATGTATGCATGTTATTGGTAAAAAAAACTAAAATATTGTTTTAAGATGATAGCATTATATTAACTAGTAATGGGAGGTTGAATAATGGAGATCTTTCCAAACACCTGCCACTAAAAGACTTCAGTTCCTGCAAAGTTTAAATGCACTGCATTGAAATATATATAACACAATATTTAAAATGAGACAATATAAAAACTACAGATGTAGACATGAGTGATAACTGGCTCCCGATTTAAAACTTTAAAATTCTCGCGATCGCACTCACTAACATGATTTTTTTATTAAGCTAAATTGCCTGATATCGGATGACTTCGTATTAACCACAGGAAAAAAATTCGAATTAATCACAAAAAAAAAAATTTTAAACAAGCATATACAAGCGTGAGTGCATGAGAGTTAAATTGTTAAAATTCCGCGTGCTATTCATTCACGATTAGAAAATCAATGGATGGAAAACTAAACTGAAATAAAGAAAAGTAATTGGTAAAAGTTTATTATTGTTTATAGCTAGGTACTCTGTTCAAAATTTCGTGCGAAATGCTGTCAAACTACATATAAAATATTTGGAATGAAATATATGCGAAATAATTTCGCACAAGCAGTACTCTGTTTTTATTGTGGAAAACATGTGAAATACATCTGGCAACCTTATTTTTTCACACGAAATAACATACGCAGCACTTCTTTCGCACGAAATTAAAACCAACAGCTAGCTGTCAAACACCATGTAAAACTTTTCGCATGAAAAAAACATAATTTTTCGCAAATATGAACAGAGTACCTAGCTTATCTCATTATAATACAAGAATATAGCCACGTCCAGGCCTGACTCACACATGACTCTCGTATTATTAATCACAACACTTGCACATCTCTTATAAAACAAAAAAAAAACAATGACAATAACAACAACAACGACAGCAATAAAACGTTTATCAGAATCGCAAAGTGCTTTTTGATGGTAGACTTAAAGGGTGAAGATTTTACTAATTTACATATAACTTATGAGGCGCAGCGATGCGCAACCTAATTTTTTGTGAAACAACGCCTAACTATCCAGGTTTTTAAATTATATTAAATTCTGTGCCCAACTGAGCCCAGCTAATAACATTATGTCAATTTGAACTGACAAAATCCATTTTTTTTTGCACTTCCAATATAAAAACTAATATCAAAGCCACTTCCACATTTAATTCAAATTTAAATTTAACCAAAATATATCAATAAATACCTGAACTTGATGGTTGCATAATTAGATTTGTTAATTTTTTTAAATTACATATCACAAATAGTATTTATTTGCGCAATTTTTTATTTATTTTTTATAAATTTTTTAGGTTTTTTTCTCACAATATGTAATTTCAACACGTGACTATAAAAATACCTTTTAATATTTCACATTAATTTTTTGCCTGCTGATGTAGAATTTTGTGCTCTTTAAGCCGGCACTTTCAGTTTTCACGATACTTGAAATTTGTTTTTTCAATTAATCCGCAAAATTAGTATGTTTGGCCCCTCTGTGCAGCGTTCAAAAACACAGGGCAACAAAATCGACAAAATTTTAGAGGCTTTTTAAACCACTACACAGTTTTTATGTATTGTGGTTCCAGTAGTACAAATATGGTCCTAATTTTTTAAAAAAAAAATTTAAGTAAAATTTTTTTTTTAAAGTAAACTTGAAAATTTACATATCCTTTAAGCAGTTTATATATTGCAGTTTATTAAGCAGTTTTATATAACTCCCTAGTTTCGGAGTTATAATAACAAATTGAAGCAAAAAATATATTTTTTACGTGAAAATAGCTATTTTTTTGTTTTAAAAAATCATGAAAAATCGAAAACCGCAGAAATTTTTTTAAATTTATTACTTTATCGTAAAGCCACATGTAATAGAAACAAAATGAGATATCGATCATAAAAATCAATGAATTCCTTTCGAATTTATTCACAATTAAGTGAATCCGCTCATTTTCACAAAATTGTATGTACTTTGAGTGTAAATTTTACATGTGTTTGGTTTTTGTTACAATTTTTTTTTAAATTTTGTATATAACAGTTCTATAGAAGGTATTTTGTGTAGAAAATGTTGTGTATTTTCTAAAGAAAATCTTGTGTCTTACATTTCTGTAAAATACTTGTTATATAGTTTGTTCCTTACACAACCACAAAAATGTGCCATAATTTTGCTCTTTAATGTTGATTCCTGTTTATACACATGGAATATTAAACATCCTTTAAACTTGCAAATGGAAAAAATTGTAGTCACACAGTATTAAAACAAAACATGTGATGGTGTGGAATTTAAATTGGCAATTTTAATGTTTCTTAAACTCTGTTTGGTGCGAGAGTAGAAACACTGAATTATAAATAAGAAATATACAAATGTTTGCACAATTTAGTTATACTCTTCTTTCTGGAAAGCTAACAGCATGGCAAATTTGAACGAAACAAAAAATCAAAAGGATTGTCAAAATATGTTTACCAAAATAAAATTGCACCTTGTCCTTAAAATGTACTAAATGCTGATTACCAAAGTATTATTATTTAAAAGAAAGAATTTTTTAAAAAAATTTGATATTTCTAATTATTACTAATTTTTATGTTGGAATAATTACCAATTAATTGCCAGGGCCTAAGATTTACGTATGAATTTTTGAGTAAAAATTTATCAAATTCCAAATTATATAAATATTCAAACCTATATTTTGACCAATACAAAATAATGGCTTGAAATATTTTGTATGTGTTAAGAAATAGTTTTTTCTAAACAAAATTGTTAACCTTCATAAGGTCTTCGGGTCAAATTTGACCCATTTTGAAATGGAAATTAAATTTTTCCTAAAACTGAGTGGTTGATATTTTATGACTTTTATTTAATTTCAAATGTCAACTCCGTTATGTTTTACAAAAAAAAAAAATTTAAAAAATATATCCATTTTCTATTTGGGTCGAATTTGACCCGAAGATCGTCAACTTTAGTAAATTTTAAGACCTTATGAAGGTTAATTTTAGTGAAAACTGGATTAAAATTGTCGCCGATACTTAAAAAACACTTCATATTTAGACAAAAACTCTATAAGATTCTGCACAGTCAAATAATGTTGCTTTAATTTTACAACACAGTGTCATTTTGTTGCGACTTAAATTTTAATTTAGCTTTCGTTTAATTTTTGTGAAAAAAATTCATATGTTTTATTTAGCTCTAAATTAATTATTTTTGGTTTGCAATTTACCAGTTGAAAAAAATACAGATGAAAATTATTAAAATGTCACCAACACAAGTTTTTTTTTTTTTAAAAAAAATATTTTTATACACTGGAATTTGTTTCTATTTTAACTTGTTTTCTAAGAATTTTACACAAATCATTTTAGCAGTATTCTTTTTTTCAAAAACTAAAAAAACACGTAAAAATCCCATAAATCTTGTTCAGGGAACATTGTAGCATTTCAGTTTTAAGCGTCTTAATATGAGTGTGCAAATGTTGTTGTAAATATATTATTTTTAAGCTTTTTCTATTTCATCTTTTTTTTTATTCCAGTCTTTTTTTTTGTATAAAGGCTAAAGAAATGTATATTTATAATAGGGTGGTCCTTAAAAATTATTCTCTGTCATCTAAAAATAATGACGGATACCTCGTCATAATACAAGGTGAGATACAAAGTGTCAAACTTGTGCAATTATGGATAGATTTCAATAAATGAAATTTTATGACAAAGCAAATGATCCATATTGTTTTTAGTCGGTAATAATGACTTAGTAATCCAGATATAGATAGAAAATAGGCCAAATATCGAGGCTGTCCTGGTTTTTTCCTTATATCACAGCCATTTGTGGCCCTATTTTCTCCATTTTCATTAGAAACCGAACCGGGTCTATAGCGAATATATTGATGTATGAATCATGAATGCACATAAGTTATTTGGGGGCTACGGAAAGTTGATTTCAACACACAGACAGACTGACAAACTTATATATACCCTTGCCACTAATTTTTTTATTCCAGCAAAACTTATCCTTGGTCCAATAAATTATCATGCGCAGAGCCAAAGCTAATGCTGGGTTGAAGTCGTATAAAGTTCAGAAATTTCCAGATTGCAATGCGGTAAAGAAATTAGAAGCGAAAGAAAGAGCGAAAATATTGAGGTCAAATTTTATAAAAAAAAATACACCTATTGTGTGATTGATGATGAAACTTATGTTCTGCCAGACTTTTCACAACTTTCAGGTCCAAATTTTAATGCGGCTGAAAAAATCCCCAAGAAGTTTCATCACAAATGATTGGCTTTATATGCCTTTCTAAGGAGGTAACGGAAGAAACTATAAAATCTTTAATGGGAGGTTTTCCGGATAAATTTATAAATACCGAGTAATAAGCCAATATTTTAATTTCTAACAATATTTGAATAAATTTACTTGTTTCTGAAATACAAAAATATTGTTTAATATAATTTGATTTTTTTTTTTTGATTTTTAATTTATTTGGAAAATATTGCTATTCAAAACTCAATACTTCAAATAAAATATATTGTTACGAAATTGTACTTGAATTCAAATATAACGATTTTAGGGGCTGATTTAAAAGTAGCATAATGCTTTCAAATAACAGTGCTGTAATAGCAAACTGTAACATATCTGTGGGCATTATTAAATAAAAGCTTTCAGTTGACCATTGATCGTAAGTTGGCAACGCTGTTTGAATTCGAATATTCAGTTAAAGAACATTGTAGAAAGTACACCACAGATGGCGTATGATCTAGAATATTCGAACTTTGACAGTTAAAGAGCAATCTAGAGTGCAGATGGCAGTGTCATAAATAGTGGCAGAGGTTGCAGTCGTGAGTGAGTTTATCAGAGACGCTTTTCGAATAAACATCAACTAAGTGCCTTAAAGTGTGTTGTGTTTTTCAAGTAAATTCGGGTACATTATAAATTATGTCTGTATTTCTGATAATTTATAAACGTGTATAAAAAACATTGAGTGGCTATTTAATTCTGTTGTTGTACATTTTAAATAAATAAAGAGTTGTTACAATTTTCAAACTACTAAACGGCTTTTACTTGCAATCAAAAGATCCGGTTTATTTAAAGGAAATAAACCAGCGTTTTGAAAAGGTTAAAACGTAACAATATGTATAACCTCTAGACTATATATTTTGTACAAATTTTCAGCTGATAGTTTTTAAATGACAGAGAATAATTTAAGACAGCATTGGCAGCATACAAATTAGGAAATATGAAAAATAAAGTCCACCCTAATATATGTATTAATTTAAAAGTACTATGTTAGTGTATGTTTTAATACTTGTAGCTGGATTTTGTTATAATATTTTTTTGTTTTTTTTATTTTATTTTATTATAAATTCTTTGACCCATTTCTTTAATTTTTCTCTAACAACAAGTTTATGTTGATGATAAATCGACATTGTTTCTTTGCCATAAAGTATTATAATATTATTTTTTTTCCTTCCTTTTTGTTTTATATTGTTAAGCCATATTGTACTGGGAGCCTTTTTTCTGCATATTAATCTAAAGAATTTGTAGTATTAAACATGTTAAATAAATATGCTTTGTATTTAAAACATGTTTATGAATTTACATAAACTTAATACGCTTTTAACACCCTTTCGGGTTTCATTAATTGTGTTTGATATGTAGGTCAAAATAATTGTTTTATTTAAACATAAAAGGCTTTTCAAAATACGGCAACTTTAATAAGAATTCACAATATTTTTACTCGCCTAAACAGGGTAGCGCCCGCTGTGTTTGAAATTGTGTTATATCTTCGAAAGTGCGTTCACATTGAACAAACAAGTGTAACCAATATGTTCAGTATATCAACGGTTACATGCTGAGACCTAACATCTCATTTCCTAGGTTGGAAAATATTATTACCTCATCTGTAGGAAGGATAAATCGTTTATCATCTTTATCTCTTAATTTTATATGACAAACTTTTCCAAAATCAATTAACATTTGTACAAAGGAAAGTGTATTATCGATTTTTTATTGGTCTCGCTTATTTCATCATTTATTTAAACAATGTGAAAGTTCCTTAAGAATTAACGTCTTACCGAGTTGAAAAAATCTTTGAAACCAATATTTCTTTATTAAATTTTAATTATCCCCTTTAAATAAAACTTAATGAAATTATTTCGCTAATATTCTTTTAATAAATCCCCTCCCGCCATTATTTAATGATACACAACATTAATTCCAATACCTACTGATATCGTTACTTTCTATTACCAAATTTATATTCACCCCCCACCCCAAAACAAATGACAAAAACGAGAACAAATAATGACTTTCTATCTATTTTTAACCCCCTTCATTAAACGCTTTATGTATCGTAGTAAATAAATTCATTTTAGTTTTTCTCTTTTGTATTGTTTTTATATCGTTCACCATGAGTGGTATAAGTTGGTCATTCCGTTTGTAATTTCCACATTTTTCATTTGCGACCCCATAAATTAATATTGTGGATCGTTGTAGATACCGGAGTCTGTTGAAATCAACTTTCCCAAGCCCCCAAATAACTTACGTACGTGATTGCTACATCAATATGTTCGCCATAGACCAACTTAGTTCGCTTTTTAATATCGAGAAAATCGGATCACAATTTTGTGTTTAATATTTATCTTAAAATATAGTGTTAAAGGGTATATAAGTTTCGGCACAGTCTTGTTACTTGTTTTCTATTGATGTCATAAATAAATTAAATGCTCATTATTAGTTTTGTCTACAATCTGATATCCCTGTGATACAAAAACTCGCACACTTAAACTATTATTAGACTACATACTCTCTCTGCTAGTAAAGTTTATTTGTTTTGCTTTTGTTTTGTGTTATTTTTTCCGAAAAATAGTAAGTAACATTTAGCTATGGGTTGTTGCTACAACCATTAGAGCAACATTTATATAGATGAATAGTTAAGCCTTACAATGCTTTCAACCATTACACATACAACATATACAGTATACTCACTAGGGTGGGCCGATTTGTATGGACAAAAATTTGATGATACCCAGCAGTCCCGAACTAGTGATTTTACCCATCATTTAGGGTGGGAACTAGTTACTTCAATAGCTACTTGACTAGTTATTTTAACACGTGCATGACAGTCTAATAAAGGATTGCTTGTAAAAAAACCTTCCTCCGACAACTCTCCAACGGATTTCTTTTTAAAGTGCAGTTCAAAATAAACGTTCAAAGTGACTTCACTACACGCAGAGAAAAAATATAATTGGGCATGGTTACTGTAACCATTTAAATAGTGTTACAAGATTTTTAATTATATTATAGTCACAGTAACCATTTACATGAATGTGGTAACCATAATATGGTTAATTTACGATTCACATGATTGTATCAACCATATATATGGTTACAGTAAACAAATATATGTTTGTGGCAACCATATTTATGATGAATAATTAAGCCGAGAGCAACATAATATGATAAGTCCTTCATCATATGAATGATTGTCACAAACATATATTTGTTTACTGTAACCATATATATGGTTGATACAATCATGTGAATCGTAAATTAACCATATTATGGTTACCACATTCATGTAAATGGTTACTGTGACTATAATATAATTAAAAAACTTGTAACAATATTTAAATGGTTACAGTAACCATGCTCAACTATATTTTTTCTCTGCGTGTATAGGTTACTAAAAGACACTAAAGTGACTATTGACTTCATGCTATGTTACATGACATATCCGTATACTTGAGCAAAAATAAAAATAAACTGTGGGAGAATTATATCGAAACAATTTGTATAACTCCAGATTACTTAGAGACACTTAAGTGGCAATTGTCTTTACGCTAGATTACTTGGGATGTATAAAGTAACCAACTGTCTTCTCTCTGCACTACAAAGAGCACATACATGTTAAATGACCAAAATATGTATATAAATTGGAGTCAGCCAAGTGATAAGACATTAGTGGCAATTACTGTCTTTAAGGGATACATTGACTACTTACTTAACTGCTGGGTATTGTGCCATCGATTTTACGACATACCAAAAATATAATTTTAGATGCTCCCAAATTTCAGAAGAAGTCAAACAATTTATTTATATTTTTAAGGTTTTTTTAGTAGGTAATAAAAAAAAACTTAGTTTCCATGGGCTGCAGCTCCTCAAGCAGCTCAATTGGGTCCATTCAAATCTGATCCCGTTGTGATAGAAAACTTAAAAAAAAAACTTACAAAAATAAAAGTTGAGATAAAGTATTTTTTTTTACTTTTTCTGAAATTTTGGCTCCTCAAAATGATTTTTTTGATTTGTCGTAGTGGAACTTTTTTTCCTAAGCCAAAACCTATCGAAAAATCTATGGCACAATATAGATTGCTAAATCGACCCACCCTAATACTCACACTCTAAAGGAGACAGCAGCACAATGGTTTTGGTGCTGGTGAGAATATTTAACATTTTATTTTCCCTCATAAAAAAATATATTAGATTGGTACACATGAAAATCGTTTGCAAGCTAAAGCTGTGAATTTTAGCCACCATATCTTTGACATAATTCATTAATAGACAAATTTTGTTAGACACGTATTATATATTAAATACAAATTGGAAAGTCTTACTGAAAGGGTTACAACAATTTGATTTTTGACCCCGGTTGTAAAAGAATAAACATTTCCAGATTTTTGTAAAATCTTCATAATATATTGCCTATGGAGAGTTAGACGCTCCAGGATAAGTATTTGGTAGGAAGTGGGGAAATAAATGAAAATTTACATTTTTATTTCTTTATATTAAAACTTTTTTTGGGGGGAAATTTCCTTTTTTCACCACAGATCAACAGTTATAATGACATATTTACCAAAATACAAAAATGTCGTATTTCCAAAAATTTTAGTTCTAATTACAGATTATTTGAGATATTAACCTTAATATTTAAATTGTTAATCTCTTTCGTATTCATAATAAAATTGCTATTTTTAAAATTCTAGATTTTTTTTTAACATATTGGTTGTATGACTTAAAAATGCTGAATATTTTCAAATTTTTAGCATTTATTTTGAAACATTTGTACAATATAAAGTCACTCAAAGTATTGGAATTTGTTAATAATGACCTTCTCCCAATTCTAATGCTCGATGCAAACGAATCAGTTGTGTTCGCTACAGGTTTAGAGTGATAATCAGATTTCAGCAGCTCATAAAAGATAGGACTCTTTTGCTCCCACCAAATAAATAGCATTACCTTAGTGTCATGTATATTTCATGTACGATTTCTTATGCTTGGGGTTATCGTAATGAATCCATTTTCCATCGCAAGTAATGTGTCGGTGCAAAACTTATTTTCTTTTCATATGGTGCCCAATTTCCCTGTTTTTGGATAAATCCTGCTGCTCGCAAACGTTTTGAAATCGCTGCTTGAGTTTGATAACAACCTTCATGAAGTAATGCCTCCAATTCTTGGTCTTCAAACATTTTGGGCTGGCCTGAAAGATCTTTGTCTTCGGTGTCAAAATCACCACATCTGAACCGAACAAACCATATCTCGCATGTTGAAATCGGTGGAACACATTCACCATAAGCTTTCGTGAGCAATCGGTGTGCTTCAGCGTCAGTTGTTTTCAAATTAAAGAAGTAAAGCAAAACTTCCCACATATGACGATTCATTGGTACAAAATTCGACATTTTTGAAGCACAAACAGAAACTTTGTTGTTTACACTTAATGTTCGTAAGGACAGCTAAATTACATACATATTAGGGTTCTATAAGTCGATTGTTCGAATGTTCGAACAATCGACTTTTTGCTGAAAAAAGTCGAAAAGTCGAAATCGACTTTTTGGTCGGAAAAAAGTCGAATAGTCGATAAAAGTCGGCATTTTAGATTGTTAAAAAATATTTAATTTCAACATTAAACTAAAACTATTGCAATTTGGTACACTTGCATTTTTTGTAGTGTATGCTAATATAAATAATAAATAAATGTTTATAAAATAAAGCTTTTTTCTACACAGAATTCTTCCAACATTCTTCTAACTATTATCGCCTTGATAAATTTTATTTTTATTGCTAAACATTACCAAAGGCGCTTCAATAAATGTAGAAACTATATATTTTTTACAAGAAATGGTAAAAAGTTGAAAAAGTCGAAAATAGTCGGAAAGTCGAAAATAGTCTAAAAAAGTCGAAAAGTCGATTTAACTAAAAAGTCGAAAAGTCGACTTTTTAAAAAACGAAAAAAGTCGAAAAGTCGAAAAGTCTACTTTTTAAAAAACGATTATTACGATTCTGTTATATTTAAATGTGAAAAAGTATATTAACAACTATTTTCCAAAAGCCAAAAAAAAATCTATTTTTCCTCACTTACAAACGCATTTCTAGGCTTTAGAGCCAATACGGCCCGATTAGACTAAACTTTTCAGCGTTACAATACTATACTATAAGTGTCTCAATAAACACGCACTCCTAGAAATTCTCCCAAAAAAAATTTTCATACCCCATTCATGTTCACCAACCCATTGTGCAGTGCTAACAAAATATAAAAAAAAATTACTAAGAGACAAAACAACAATTGAGTCTAGATATTACAAAAGAGACCTTATTGAGCCTTATTGTTGGAGTAATTCTTGTTAGTGTTGTTGTTGTTTTAGATGTTCCTAATGTGACGTAAATTCCATACTGCGTGCGTAACTGCATGCGATATCAAACGATTAAAGGGATTTTTTATTTGTTCATTGATGTGACTGTCACTGTTGTTGTCTGTGTAAATTATTGGTATATATATTTTATATTAGGAGAGCGAACAAAAAAAAAGTATTCCATATTTATAACTAAAAGAAACATATTTATAACTAAAAGAACACATTTGATCAACATTTTGTTCCAATATTAGCCATTAATTTGTTGGATCACTAGGAATTTAGGTACTTTTACTGATTTTATTTTTGGATCTTTACAAATGGGACCCTACTACATATGTGCGCGTTTGTACATGTATTGTATTTTTATGAGGCGTTTATGTATTATAATTCATGTTTTGTATTAAATCAGCTAATATAACCTTAAACAAAAAATACAAATTATCATAAATATACATCAATATACCAACCCAAGTGTAATAATACACATGCACACAATTTTACAAATCTATGTTCATATATATAAGTATAAATGTATATGTTAATACCCATGGTGATGATAAGAATACGCATACATACATAATAAATACATTACAATACGATTTAAATAAACAAATATTGAATTTATACGGGACTTAAAGGCAAAAGAACAAAACAAAAAAGAGCTGTTATCGTTATTTGACGCCTAATATTACTTATTTTTTTTTCTTTTATTTGACATTTTTGGCAAACAAATGTGTTTGAGATAAAATTCAAGAATAAAAATCGATTAAAAACGACTTTTTGACACTATACAAAACAGCGAACGCTCTTATTTAATCCCTTTAACCCTCCGTTAGTCGCAATCATTTTCAAACGAGACTAGTCGCAATGTATCAATATGATATCAATAAAAAAGGCGCGTTTGAAAATAGTCTCTTCAGTTTTTATTTCGAAAACATAAAAACAATATTAAATGTAATGTATTTAAAAGAGTAATACAAAAAAAAATTGCAGTAAAAATATTATTTTATCAAAAAATAGCTTAAAATTTAAGATGTTTAAAAAAATTTACAATAAAAAAATGTTTTCCTGTATCAACCAGATCAGTTGCTAGTAATGGAAGGTTAAACAATTTCTTATTCAATAATTCATTAAAGATTTTCTTATTTATTTATTTGAACTAGTTCTTACAGAATCCATATTTACACTAGCTTAGCCCAGTGATCGGCATAAATATTCGAAGGTGTTTAATAAGCCCGCGAATTTTTGAATTTTCCGGCTCTTAACTGAAAGGGTAACAATGCTCCTGTCAATAGGCATCTGTCAGTTGGCTCCTGTCAAAATTTGAACAAGCTGCGTTATTTAGTTTGTGTTGACAGCCATGTATAGCAGACTACCTTGTGACTTGAGGAGAAATTGGAAAAAGGGAATTTCGTCTGATATATTTTGCTGAAAAAAACATCACTCATACCATTGATGAATACATTTGGAACTCTTCACCATCTGATTGTGATTTAATGAATTTCGTGGTGGCCGTACAAACACGGAATATGCCGAACATTCTTGGCACCCGAAACAATTGAAAAAAAATCAAGATGTGGTGTTGGCCAACGGAGATTCAAAGTGCGAGAAATTGTGGAAGCCACACGCAGAGAAAAAATATAGTTGGGCATGGTTACTGTAACCATTTCAATATTGTTACAAGTTTTTTAACAATATTATAGTCACAGTAACCATTTACATGATTGTGGTAACCATAATATGGTTAATTTACGATTCACATGATTGTATCAACCATATATATGGTTACAGTAAACAAATATATGTTTGTGACAACCATTCATATGATGAAGGACTTATCATATTATGGTGCTCTCGGCTTAAGGCTTATCATAATCTGGGAACAACATATTATGATAAAATTATTCATCATAAATATGGTTGCCACAAACATATATTTGTTTACTGTAACCATATATATGGTTGATACAATCATGTGAATCATAAATTAACCATATTATGGTTACCACAATGATGTAAATGGTTACTGTGACTATAATATAGTTAAAAATCTTGTAACACTATTTAAATGGTTACAGTAACCATGCCCAATTATATTTTTTCTCTGCGTGCATATGCATCTCACATGGCTCAGTGGTTTGGACTTTGAATATTCGCTTGGGTATGAGAAAGATTTCTACAAGATGGGTGCAGCGTTTGCTCACAATCGGGTACACAAATGTGCAGTTTACATGGCAAAAGTCCGTGAATTAGGCTACGAAATGCTTCCACTTCCGCCCTATTATCCTGAAGATATGTCTCGGCGTAGACAATTGACTCCAATGATGAAACATCTCACAAAAAATATCAATTTTTATGATATCGAAAAATCTTTTTTTTTTTCGAAAGAATAAACAAATTGGGGAAACGTTGGACAAAGTGAATAGAGCTCAAAGGAGACTTGTTGAAAAATAAAATAATTTTTTATCCAAATTCCAATTTAATTCAAACCAGTAAGTTAAATATATTCGGATGTGCCGAATCTTATTACCCTTAACCAAATTATACTCTAAAATACAAATTTTAAATATTCTACTTTAACAAAATTAATTTTTTTTTTTCAAAATTTGTTACAAAATTTTTTTTGGAAATTGTTTTTTAATTTTTTAATTTTTAAAAAAAAATATTTTTTAAATTTATTATTGAAAAAAAATTTTGTTGCTGAAAAAAAAAATCGGTTTAAAAAATATTTTTCCCGCTTTTGACCCATTGTAGGTTAATTTACTTATATACATTAGAGTGACAATCAGTTGTATGGAAAACATTTTTTGTTAAAATTTTGAAGAGTGCCGGGTGGAATATTGTGACACTATGCCTAAAAGTTAAGTGCTGAAAATTTGAGCCAAATCGGTCAACGATTTCTGGACGCGCATCGAGGTCAAAGTTCAGATATATGCAAAATTATACTATTTATATGGAATAAATAGGTGAAACTCGTTAAATTTCTGCATTGTTTTCTAGAAATGTATAGATTTATTTATATTAATGAATATTACATTAAAAAAAATTTTTTGGAAGTTAACCCTGCATCTCCTTTGGGTCAAAATGACCCAAAAACTGTATTATTGCCAAAATTGAGGAAAAATGCAAATTTTTCAGATATTTTAAAAATTTTGCTACTAAATAAATACTTTTGCAATTGAATGCAAAATAATCGAAATGTGTACGTAATTATCGTTGTAATGAGATATAAATGACAAAATTTGGTTAAAAAATGTTAAAGTTATTACAAATTCGCCAGACCATTAACGTGTTTCAGGCCACTTGAACAAAAAATTTAGGAAAAAAAATTAACATATTTCGAGAAAAATTAAAATAAAAGCTAATTTTTATTTAAAATATGTCCGTATTTACTTGTGTATGAGTTTTTGTCTTCGTAGGATACCGTTAACCTATTCGCAGGTATGGCCAAAAAAAATTATTTTTTTTAACGGCTGTTTCAAATCTCCATTTTCAAATTTTTAAAAATTTTGTTAAACAAATTTCAGAATTTTTTGATCATCACATTGGGATTTATTGAGATCAAAATAGGGAATAAAAATATGAAAAAATTATGTCAATACCTCTTCCAGTTTTTCCGTACCTGCGATTTAAATTTTGCGATTTTCAAGAAAAACTATTTTTTTGTCCATATTTAGGCGAATGAGCCCAATTTCCTTAATGTTATAAATTTTAATTAAAACCTATTCATAATATTATAGTCCCTGTAATTTTAAATATGGTCTGAAAGTTTTACTAAAATCGGAAAACGATAACCTTAAATCGTGAAGGTCAAAGGTCAAATTTTTCAATATTTTGAATTTCTAAAGAAAAGATGGCGAAATGTTATATATTTTTGGGCCGATTTTAATGAGACTTGAGGAAAGTATAACTTAAAGTCCAGAATTTAAAATAACGGCACAAAAATGGAATTTAACTCTTAGCAGCACTTGGGGTCCAAATTACCCTCAACATTTAAAATCACGAAAAACACAGCCATTTTGACCCCAAGTGCTCTTAAAGGACTAAATCCATTTTTGCACTGTTGTTGTAAATGTTAGACCCCAATGTATATTTTGCTCAAGTTTCATTAAAATCGGCCCAAAAATATATAACATTTCGCTATCTTTTCTTTAGAAATTCCAAATATTGAAAAATTTGACCTTTGACCTTCACGATTTAAGGTTATCGTTTTCCGATTTTAGTAAAACTTTCAGACCATATTTAAAATTACAAGGACTATAATATTATGAATAGGTTTTAGTTAAAGTTTATAACATTAAGGAAATTGGGCTCATTCGCCTAAATACGGACAAAAAATTTGTTTTTCTTGAAAATCGCAAAATTTAAATCGCAGGTACGGAAAAACTGTAAGAGGTATTGACATAATTTTTTCATATTTTTATTCCCTATTTTGATCTCAATAAATCCCAATGTGATGATCAAAAAATTCTGAAATTTCTTTAACAAAATTTTTAAAAATTTGAAAATGGAGATTCGAAACGGCCGTTAAAAAATATATTTTTTTTTGGCCATACCAGCGAATAGGTTAACGATATCGTACGAAGACAAAAACTCGTACACAAGTAAATACGGATATATTTTAAATAAAAATTAGCCTTTATTTTAAATTTTCTCGAAATATGTTAATTTTTTTTCTAAATTTTATGTTCAAGTGGCCTGAAACACGTTAATGGTCTGGCGAATTTGTAATAACTTTAAAATTTTTTAACCAAATTTTGTCATTTATATCTCATTACAACGATAATTACGTACACATTTCGATTATTTTGCATTCAATTGCAAAAGTATTTATTTAGTAGCAAAATTTTTAAAATATCTGAAAAATTTGCATTTTTCCCGAATTTTGGCGATAATACAGTTTTTGGGTCATTTTGACCCAAAGGAGATGCAGGGTTAACTTCCAAAAAATTTTTTTTAATGTAATATTCATTAATATAAATAAATCTATACATTTCTAGAAAACAATGCAGAAATTTAACGAGTTTCACCTATTTATTCCATATAAATAGTATAATTTTGCATATATCTGAACTTTGACCTTGATGCGCGTCCAGAAATCGTTGCCCGATTTGGCTCAAATTTTCAGCACTTAACATTTAGGCCTAGTGTCACAATATTCCACCCGGCACTCTTTGAAATCTAAGAAAAAAAAATCGGCTGTCACTCTAATATACATCGTTGCAATGGACTTTGAAATATTTATCTTTAGACATCCATATTGTCCATATTAATGACTTAGTACTCCAGATATAGATAAAAAAATATGCAAAAAATCGATGTTGTCCCGGTTTTTTCCTTATATCTGAGCTATTTTTGGGCCCATTTTCTCGAGCAAAAGAGTGGGAAGAATTCCCGATATATTGATGTATATATATGAGGAGCCGCAGAACAAAAGATACTTTTTCGATTTTTTTTTTACAAATTGATTTGTTGGTACATTTGTAATGTTTGGGTTGAAATCTTCTAGAAAAAATCAATTTAGCAAAATTTTTAAATTTTCAAAAAAGTACCTTTTGTTCTGCGGCTCCTCCTATGAGGAGCCGCCTGATGGGGGCTACTGAAAGTTGATTTCAACATACAGACGAACAGACGGACATGACGGACTATATAGACTCCGCTATCTATAACGATCCAGAATATGTATACTTTGTGGGGTCGCAAATGAAACATGTAAAAATTACGAACGGAATGACAGACTTATATATACCGTTGTCACTCATGGTCAAGGGTATAAAAAGGCACGGACTTTTTGACCCACCCACGTAACATGGATTAAAATAATATATTATGGGTTTAATTTTTTTTCTTGTAATTAGACCACCTATTGATTGTAATTTTGTGTTATATTTTTGATAATTTTTATGAACTTTTTTAGCTTACTTGATCATTACCTACTAGAAAATAACCGTTCAAGTTTGTCCCCAGTAACTATGGGGGCCGACCACTGGTCTAGTCTTATGTATTCATGAGCCATCTAAATTTTCAAAATCTCTTGACTCTGCCTTTCATTACCTTTATAATTTAGAAGCAGTAATTCACAATGATACATACATTCATAAAATCCAAAATATCTGAATTACGAATATAAATTACAAAACTCCCCTTTATTAAAATTGTATTGGTCTAGAGTGGATTAATGGCCATTATCAGTTTCACTTACAAAAATGTCATTGTCTGTGGACATCATGACTAATTGCTACTAACAATGGAATTTGTAACGAATTTCACATGTATTTTTTGATGTGTCATGTCACCTTTTTTATTATTTTATTATTTCTACTTTAAATACTAAATTTTATTTATGCAAATTTATATAGTCATACATACACAATTTCAAAGAATATATCTTAATTAGAATTGTTTTATCTTTAGAGAACAAAAAAATCAATTGATAAAAATCTTATCAGTATTTGATAAAAACAAAATCGTAATGTTAATTTAGTGTTTATGCTTAATAACACTGTGCTACAGCTACAAAATACTTCCTAAGTTACTAATTTCAAACTAATCCTCGATCTCAAATAAAAATCAAGAGAGTGCTATTGTTCACCAAAGTGAAAACAATTTGAAAAAAAAGAAAAGTAAGAGAGCTATATTCGGCTGTGCGGAATCTTATATACCCTTCACCAAATTATACTTTAAAATAACAATTTTTAATATTTTTTTCTTTTTTTAATTTATTGGGGAAAAAAGTTTTATGGGAAATTTTTTTTTTAATTTTTAAAAAACAAAAAATTTATTTGGGAAATAAAATTTATAAAAAAAATTGGAGTAAAAAATATTTTTCCCGATTTTGACCAATTGTTGGTCCCACTTACTTTGGCCTTATATACGCCGTTACAAAGCTCTTTAAAATATATATTATTGGATATCCATATTGTCTATATTAATGACTTAGTAATCCAGATATACATAGATCAAAAATAGGTCAAATGGTTGTCCTGCTTTTGTCCTTATATCTTAGCCATTTGTGGGCCGACTGTCTCGATTTTAAATAGCATCTGAGCCGGTAGAATATATTGTTATATTCAAGTATGAATCATGTTTGTAAGTTATTTGGGGACTACGGAAAGTTGATTTCAACATACAGACGGATAGACGGACATGGCTATATCGACTTCGCTATCTATAACGATCCAGAATATATACTTAGTCGAGTCGCAAATGAAAAATGTAGAAATTACAAACGGAATGACAAACTTATATATACCCGTGCAACTCATGGTGAAGAGTATAACAAATTTGGCTTAAAAAATATTTTTGCCGAAATTTACCATATTGACCCATCCATAGGCCATTCGAAAGGTCCTTAAAATGCCTTTTATTACACATTGTTTATATACATTAATTAATTTTCGAGATATAAAGAGTAAGCCAAAAAATAATTATTTAGAAATTTATCCACTTTTTTCCGAAAATCCTTCCAAAAAGATTTTATAGTTGTTTCTGTTAACTATTTGGACGACGCACAGTGGGTTGAATGGTACCTAAAGTGGCGATTAATTCATAGAAGCCGTAGTTTTAAAATATTATATTTTTTTATTGATGAGTTATTATAAGCACATAAAAACACAGCATTTTAGAAAAAAAGGTTAAAAAAAAAATGTTTAACCCTTTAAGCGCATTATTGTTTTTTGGAAAAAAAAGACCTTTTTTCACAATTTATGCTGTAACTTTGGAATGGAAAGCGATAAATTATTGAATAAAATTGGAAATTAAAGCATACTTAATGTGCTATTAAAAAATTCAAAATAAAAATTTATTGTTTGTATTTACATTAGTATAAATTTAATTTAAAATCCAATTTTTGTTTTACACAAAATTGTATAAATTTACAAATTTTTTCAAAAAAGTCATAAAAGAGAATATTATAATTTTTTAGTACTGAATAATCATAAATCCATAAAAACACAGCTCTTTAGAAAAAAGAAAGTTTAAAAAAAAAAAATTATAACCCGTTAAATGCATTATTGTTTTTTGGAAAAAAGACCTTAGCTCACAATTTATGCTATAACTTTGTAATGGAAAGCGATAAATTAATGAATAAAATTGGAAATTAAAGCATAATTCATGTGCTACTAAAAAAATAAAATTATACATTTATTATATGTATTTATATTAGTATAAATTTAATTTAAAATCCAATTTTTGTTTTACACAAAATTTTATAAATGTACAAATTTATAAAATTTGTAAAAATTATTTGACTTTGACCGCTCACTGCCAATAAAGTAAGTTACTCACAACTGTAATTTTAGCAGTTTGTGATGTATTATTTAATGCACTTTAACCGAATACCAAACATGACTGAAACAGATAAAGTTCAGCTTTTGAATTAATCGCCACTTTTGGTACATTTCAACCCTCTGTGCGACGTGTCCACTTACGGTCCTGAGATACCTTTCCAGCTTTTAAACATTTCAAAAATGAGGTTTTATTTTGTAGCACAGTGTAACTAAGGCTTTAAATTATTTATTTATCATAATGTTACACACCTTTATATGAATGCGATACTCATTAAAAAGTTTTTATCATCTTGTGACTTAATAAATTTCAAAATAATTGCAAATCTGAATTTGCGCTTATTCCAATATGGACATTTGAACACTCCTGAAAAGTAAACTTCGGAGTGTCCCAGTTTTGACATTTTTGCAAATTTTAACTTTCATACACTGAAGCAAGAAATGTTTAGTTTTTGGTAATTAAGTATGTGATTTAGCACAGTGGGCCGTGTGAGAAAAAAAATTCAAATAAATATATGTAAGACTTATTTCTACAACTGCTCTACTTCAAAAATTAATTTTTGTCTTATTAATTCCTAACTATTTAATAATAAAATATAAAAATATTTGAATGAAGGTTTTAAATAAAATTAAATTTTTTGGTAAAACTTTATAAAAATTTTAATTTTCCCACTGTACTCCATCAATCCATTCCTTTATCTATGACGTTATAAGAACCGCCAAACAAAAGCCCACTTAAGCATTAAAATAAATGTCTAATCATACATTTATTCATTAATTCATTCAGTCGTTCATTAGTTTGTTCCTTCATTCATTTATTAATTGTGTTTTCGTTTCGTTTTTTCACGTACATTTTTATCTTTTGACGTGTTTGAATGTCTCCACATTATAAAAATTCTAAAAAAAAAATTCTTTCTTTTTTCCATTTACATTTTTGTGAGAGACTTTTATCACAACAAATAAATGTTTGAACAACAGAAAACCAGCAACAATTTGTTGCTGCTGGTAATCATTTAATATTTAAACAAACAACCTTCCAAAAAAAAAACGAAAATAAGGCAAAGAAAAAGTTAAACAAATATGAATAATAATAATAAAATAAAACAAATCTCGCTGTTAAAGCTGATAAAAAGTAAACACTCGTAAATTAAATGCATTAATGACTAAAACAAAATCATTATTCGGGGGCGTAGAATTATTATCAGGAGTTTCATTAATTTGTAACTAAGAAGAAAAAATAATAAAACGAAAGTAATAATCAAAGCATTATAATAGCAAATGTTAGGATTTTAACCCTAAGCAAGGACAAAAAATTAATTTTTAGCTACAAAAATGTGTATTTAAAAAGTTGTTCATAAAATAAAAAGTTGTTAAAGTAAATCAGTAGTTAATTGGTTTGTCATATACTTTGAATGAATATTTTTGTAATCCTTTAACATTTTTCTGTTTGCCTTTATGGGGTTAATCTGTGTAAAAGTTTTTACATATTTTATATTGTATCCACACCATCAGCGGCGGCAACAAATTGTCAGTATTGATTCATGTTTTACGAATATTTGACATTTTGTTGTGTTAATTATAAATAAAAATAAATAAATAACAACATGAACAAAAAAAAAAAGAAAAAAACGATAAAGTCAAACAAAAATATAATTAATGTTATTCAAGGATAAAGCAAACCCAAAACAACAAACTGTTGAAACTCAACCCACATACAAGGATTAAAATACTAAAGTACAGCCAAGTTTTATTATAAGAATTACACAAAATATATGGCATAATAATAAATTTTAGCAAACTGAAAATGGTTATCTATAAAAAAAAATGAAATAAATATTTTTGGAATTATGACCATAATGCTTATAAGAATACTTTAATAAATATAAAGAAAGTAATGTGGGTCTACTCATTATTTTAAGCATTTCATAGTAATAAACAGCTCAATACTTAGTAAATCATTTCTAACATGTTTACCATAACCACTTTAGCCTTTTTATAGTTTTTTTGGTCACTGCAATTATGTATATGATTGCGGTAACCATAATTTGTTTAAGTTACCAACAAATTATGGTTAACTTATGTTCAGCGACTCATCGCTTTTTGGCTTAACGGGTTAGTTAATAAACTAAATTGCAGCATATGGAGTTGAGACTCCATTACATCTAGAAAAATGCACGGTTTGGTGCGATTTACACGCTGGTGCCATCATCGGACCTAATTTCTTCAAAAGTAATGCAGGAGCTCGCATTACAGTCAATGTTACCGCACCATGATCAATCATTTGTTGTTTGAAAATATCGATGCCACTGATCAGTGAGATATGTGATTTCAACAGGATGACTATCGATTTATTGAAATCAAAATTTGGCGATAACTTGATTTCAAGAAACGAACCTGTAAGTTGGCCTTCCTCCAAGGGGGTTCGATGTGACACCTCTCGATTATTTCCTGTGGGGCCACATGAACTTTGTTTTTGTTATTTGTGACATACAGCCAGCAATGCTCGAAAAAATTGCTCATCCTCAAAAATACAGCAGTCCTTTATATATATGAACCAGTTCAGACCAAAGATTCAAAAGAAATAATTCTTAATTCAATTTACAAAATTATATTTTATCTCATTCAAGTTTTCATACACAACACCATCATTATTGAGTAATCAAGTGATTACAATTAAGCTTGAAGCACACATTACTCCAGCATGCTGGTACAAAATTCATTTTTTACCAAAAATTGTGTGGAAAAGTTTGTAATGAATAATGATAAACAAAAACGAAAAATGTGTTTGCGTGAAGAAATGGCTAGAAAACAAAGGAGAACTAGGACACACTAAACTTCTAAAAGAAGATGGTACATTTTTCTTCTCTGTAACATTCCTGATCTTCCAAAAATGGAGTTTATCGTAATACCACAACGAAGACTCCAAAACATCAACTGTTCCTGCAGTATTCGAAAAACGTTGATTTTTTATCATTCTTGCTATTGGCCCACCTCTTTCAATTGTTCTACCATTTTATTGTAGCATTGCTCATAGGGGCAAAGATATGTTAAAAGGGGCGATAAATCAACCACTGGGTTTTGATGTAAGTTATTGGTATCATTGAAAATGTAATTTTCTCTAGATTTCAAATATTTAAAAATACAATAACTCTTAATTCAATTTACAAAATTATATCATATTTTATATCATTAAAGTTTTCTTTGATAGGTCCCATATACAACACCATCATTATTGAGTAATCAAGTGATTGCAATTAAGCTTGAAGCACACATTACTCCAGCATGCTGGTACAAAATTCATTTTTTACCAAAAATTGTGTGGAAAAGTTTGTAATGAATAATGACAAACAAAAACGAAAAATGATTAAAAAAATGTGTTTGCGTGAAGAAATGGCTAGAAAACAAAGGAGAACTAGGACACACTAAACTTCTAAAAGAAGATGGTACATTTTTCTTCTCTGTAACATTCCTGATCTTCCAAAAATGGAGTTTATCGTAATACCACAACGAAGACTCCAAAACATCATCTGTTCCTGCAGTATTCGAAAAACGTTGATTTTTTTATCATTCTTGCTATTGGCCCACCTCTTTCAATTGTTCTACCATTTTATTGTAGCATTGGTTTTCTAATTCATAGGCAAGGTATTGTTTTATAAACTTCGAAAAATTCTCCCCAAAATATTTTTTCTTTGGTAATCATATTTGATTGACGATTTAAATTTTATGATCTAATTTTACAACACACGATTCAATCATGCTAGTTCAATCAAAAAAATATCAAACTATTTTTGATAAAGCACCAGCACACAGTGGTTCAGAATCAACATTTTTTGGAAATAAATCTGGAATTTCTAAACGGCTGGTCCGATCGGGATAAAAATTGACATGGACATAGCCAATTTGAGTTTAAGACATTAAATTGGGCCATACAAATGAACCAGGGGCGGCGCTATGGGGGCTCAAAGTAGGGTACCTTCGACATGTAAAATTTTTAAACACGTGCAATTTTTTTGTTTCCTATCCGATATCAAAGATTTTTTTTTATTATTTATTTTCAACAACCTAGCCTATTGGCCATAATCGGTTATAAATTTCTACTTAAAAAAATTGTTTACATTAAAAAATTTAAATATAAAATAAATTAAATATCTTTATATTATTGGCGCTCGGCTAGGTCTTGAAAAAACATGCTTTTATCTCTTATACTTTTCGAGTTTAGGCATTTAAAAATTGAAATTTTAAAATTTTGCCATACCTTGGTCCACTTTTTTAAAAATATGGGTCGTACTTTTGGACCGAATGGACTCGAATTTTTCTTAATAGTTAGACAACTATTTTTTTATTACGAATAACTTACAAAAGATTTCAGAGCAATATCAATTAGGGATCCAAAAATAAACGATTTTCATTTTAAATATTCAAAAAATAGTTGATTTTTGCTGTTTTTTGAGCGAAAAGGTGACTTAACTCTTTTTTAATTAAAAGAAAACTTTCTTTAAGAACATATAACAATTTTATATTTTTCTGAAAGATATCTTTACGGAAAACATTCTGATATAAATAACATGTCCTATTCTTAGAATATGTCGCCCCAAGCTCTTCGGAATTTGAACTATTTTTTTATCAAAAATTCAACTTTGCGCCACATGTTCTAAAATCCCAAAGCTGGGATCAGAAAACAAAAAGCAGCTTTGCAAACCTTGATGTGTTCCCTATTTATCGCCAAAGTATTTTCCCAGCAAATGTGAACACTATATATTTATTGAAAGATTCAAAACTATTACGAATATTCCTTAAGACAATATTTTCAATTAATTTTGTAAATGATTAAAAACAAATTTAATGAATAACAAGTAAAAGAACTATATTCGAATTATACTTCAAAATAAAAATTTTAAATATTTTTAGGTAAACAAAATTCCAAAGTTTTTTTAATTTTTTGGAAAAAATTGTTTTTCGAATTGTTTTTTTTAACAAAATGTTTTTTCAATTTTTTTTAATATTTATCGAAAAAAAAACTGTTTGTGAAAAAAAATTCGGGTTAAGGACTTTGTAGATTATAACGCTTATCTTGCAGAAGAAGTAATTTTTTAATAGGATGGCGACCCAATGCACACGTCAAAAATCGTAAACAATGGTGTTCCTAGAAAAATTTCTTATTAATCGTGAATTGGCGGTTGAAACAACACCGAGTATTCCAAATAAAGTTAATGAAAAATTGGTAGAAAATATGCCAATGCGTGTAAAATTGTATTTACGTAATAACGGATTTTGAAAAAATTTTTAAAAAATGCAATTCTTCCCTTAAATTATTGTGGGGTGCAAAATTAAGTACATGCGAGTTATTTTAGTTTTGTCTGTTATTTTTATTTAGAACTGGATGTTTTTTGTTTTGAATTGTAATTCATTTTGTTACATATTAAACATAAAATTTGGATTTGCTTTATTAGTTTTATTTTTATTCCATAAGAAGTACACAAAATAGCAACATTTTTTTTTTCTTTAAAAACAAACACAAACTGCGAAGCGTTTTGCTTGTCTGCAGTTACACCCAGAGTCTCTGGCGGGAATCGAACCCGCAACCCTCAGAGTAATAGTTCAGCACACTATCGACTGTTCTATCCCAGGCACCCAACATGTTCTCATTTGAGCTCCCCACTGTACATATATACTTTATAGGGTCGGAAAATTATATTGTTTAAATTACAAACGAAATGACAAACTATATATACCCTTCTCACGAAGGTGAAGGGTATACAAGTAAGAAAGTATGGTCAGTCAAGCCCGAAACTTATTTCTGCTGAATTCCATGTGGATACCAAAATGTTTAAGAGATTTATGCTCGTTAATGTGACATGACTTCCGTATAAATAAAACTTATTTGGAGCAAAATTTATGTATATATAAATTCAACATTTATGATCGATAAAGTCATATTTCGGGAGGGCATTTGTGTGGGGACTAGGTAAAATAATGGACCGATTAGATATACACCCACTATGGTGGTGTAGGGTATAAACATATTTTCATTCAATTTGGATTAGATTTGAATTAACAAAAATTTAACCATTCAAAGGTTGAATGAATTTTATTATGAATCAATTTAACAATGAATGAATTTCTATCAAATCAAATCTTTGGAATGAATTGCTAGCATATTAAATTCTGAATAAAGATTTAGCGAATTAAACTTAAATTGAATTAATTATTTCGAGGCTCTGGTTCATACATTGTTTTCAGAACATAATTTGTAGCTGAGAAAAACTAATACTTATCTCTGTGTTTATAAACGTATTTATGTATTCTATCATTCCATTACATATTGGTTTTGTTAAATATCTTGACATTTAAATGACAATTGAATTATGTTTTTTGTTTTTCTCTTTTATATACTTTAATTTAGTTATTTGTCAATCAATCAATAACAATGTAGGTAGGGGTGTAAGAGTAAATAACAAAATAAAACAACCTTAAACTAAATCAATGATTTATTTCTAGTAAATATAAATATGTATATATGTATAAGCAAAACGCTATCCTCTTTACACTCTCAAATGTATACTACATATTTTAGCTGTCTAGTTAAATACAATATTAAAGGTTTTTCCTTTTTTCTCTGTTAACCAAAATACAAAGTATACCCCAAAGGATTATGTTAACCCTTTTATACACTTTACACCTCCACCCCCGTGGGGCCCAGCATAAAAATAAAACTCTCCCTTAAATAAATTGTGGAAATTTTTCTTAAGAAATTTAGCTCTAAGTATGTATGTAACCCTTTTGTGTTACATTTTATTTGTAAATAAACAAATTATTGAATTTGTTAAATAAAAATAGAACCAAAAATTTTTTATAAAAAAAAGTATAAACCTGTTTAAAAAAGTATAACATACAACAACAAAAATAATATTAGTAATATTGGTTACAAGAATTTATTAATGATTGAAGCTTAAAGGGGGGAGAGTGAGGGTTGGATGGGATTTCGGGGAGATGAGTTAAGACAAATCTAAAGTTTCCTTCGCTTGATTATGGAGTGTTTTTTGTAACAACTTGACAAGGGTTAAAAGGCTTCTAAGATGTATTTGAATTAGAGCAGAGTGTTAAATCTTTCATGTCGAGTACACACTTGTCACTTAAATGATGACAATTTTCATGTTAGAGAATGTGTGTGTCAAGTATAGGTACTTTTACTCGCCCCTGTGAATGTAAGTACATATTAGGGGAAAACAAAACTTTAGTTTAGTTAATAATTTTTATTAGTTTCAGCAGTAAGTAGTAATACTAGTAGGTGTCATCTGCATCTATGTTCATTCGGAATCTCTATCTGAGTCGAATTAAGTTACATTTTTTTAAATCTTATACAGAGAAAACTGATTCGTAGTAGCAACCAAATCCTTAATTAATTGTTTAAAGTACCTTAAGATTATTTAATTGTCAAAAAAACTACCACTTGAACTCATCAACACTTATTTCAATATTTTCAAAATCTATGTTCTGTATATAGTACTTTTCAAAGTACTTAAAGGAAAACCTAAATACGAATATTTCCCATTAAATTGCCACAAACTTTTCCAAACAATTTAAACACTTTGTATCGCAATCATAAAGTTTGGTAAAGTGTGAAGAGAGGGAGGAGGAGAGGTGGTAGTAATAGTTTTGTAGTGGAGAGTGGGAAGAGTAGGAGTAGGATGATGTTGTTAAATGATATTGCAATTTGAACCCACACGTCAATTTGAACATTTGATGACAGTAATGACAGCAGCAACAAACCATTAACACCATCATAACCAACCAAACAACCAACCAACCAACCAACCAACCAACCAAGTGTCAATGAGAGAGTGTTTGGGTATGTAGCATCATTCATTCATCTATGTAGGACAACATCTCGGTACACATAGATGTATGTTTGTCTAACCGAAAAACTATAAACATATATTACAACAACAAAAAATAAACTATGTAAATAAAAGAAGAAATCCAAGGATTTGGTCGACTTTTAAATACTCTAAATAAGTAATTTCGAGAACATTCCCACGAAATTTCTACGCTTTATATGAAAAAATGTAGAAATTTGTCAAGGTTTGTGGAACTTCTGACCAGTAAATAAAGGCTTTTTATATAAGTATTTGATACTGTTGAAAACATTACGGCTTGAGGATTAATAATTTAGTAAAACTAAAAAAAATTATAAAATTTTGGCACTTCATTTACCTTAAAAACTAAAAAAATAATAATAGTATAATAATATTTACCTTAAAAACTAAAAAAATAATAATATGGTGATTTTCCACGAATAAAAATATAAAATTTGAATTAATGTAAAATTTTAACAGTTAAATATATCATAACAAAATTTGGAACCAACATAGAATCAAATGTCCTTATCAATGGCATTAGAATTTTTGACATTTTTTTTATTTTCAAATACCGAAATTCCTAAAACAAGGAAAATGTGTTCCAAAAACTGACAGCCTGGCCCACGATGCACAGAGGGTTGAAATGTACCAAAAGTGTCGATTAATTCAAAAGCTGAACTTTATCTGTTTCAGTCATGTTTGGTATTGGGTTAAAGTGCATTAAATAATATATCATAAACTGCTAAAATTACAGTTGTGAGTAACTTACTTTATTGGCAGTGAGCGGTCAAAGTCAAATATTTTTTACAAATTTTGTGTGCTGTGGTTAAAATTGAAAATTATGATATTTCGAGAGCTTATATTTTTTGTTAAATCTGTTAAAAGTAGAAATATTAAAATGGAACCATCAACTTCAGGTATTTGAGAACATAAATAAATAATTTTTGTTTAGATAAATGTTTTGAAAATATTTTTCAAGATTTTTTTTAAAGTTCACCATTATTGGGGTTTTTTCGATATATAGATTGAGTTTAAAAAAAATCAGGGCGAGATCGGGTAAATTCCATTAAATGCTCTTAAAATATGAACTTTCAGCTTCTATATGCAGATAAAAAATCGTGCGGGTTTATTGAGGTTTTTACTTATTTAAGTTATAGTGAAAGAACTCCTCTTGCAAAAAAACATATTCTGATACAAAATAGGTTAAAACATTTTTTTCTTACATTTTTTTTAAAGTTGTGTTTTTATGTATTTATGATTGTTCATTACAAAAATTTATAATATTGTCTTTTGTGACTTTTTTAAAAAAATTTGAACATTTATAAAATTTTGTGTAAAACAAAAATTGGATTTTAAATTAAATTTATACTAATATAAATACATACAATAAATTTATATTTTGAATTTTTTAATAGCACATTAAGTATGCTTTAATTTCCAATTTTATTCAATAATTTATCGCTTTCCATTCCAAAGTTACAGCATAAATTGTGAAAAAAGGTTTTTTTTCCAAAAAACAACCTTTTTTTTCTAAAATGCTGTGTTTTTATGTGCTTATAATAACTCATCAATAAAAAAATATAATATTTTAAAACTACGGCTTCTATGAATTAATCGCCACTTTGGGTACCATTCACAGTGGGTTAAATGGTACCCAAAGTGGCGATTGTCGAAAGAAAAATGATTCAAAAAAATTTATATGAAAAACACTAGTTTTTAAAATTCTTTCGAATAGTTTTCATACAAATTTGTTCGAATCATTTTCCTTTCGACATCGTGGGCCGGGCTGTGAATTTATTTTAGAAAAGTGTCTACTGTGACGTTATTTACCGTGTGATAGTAAAAACACTTAGTAAGTATTTACGAAACATATGGGGTTATACAAATATGGAGCATTTTCGTGGATCGGTGCTTTGCCTTTTTAGAAATTTTTTTTCAAACCGATTTTTTTTTTTTTAAATTGTCCAAGTTTGGATAGGTCTGGGGGTGGTATGTCCGCTAAAGTGAGCCAAATTTTTCCTTACACGCTTTTGCATTAAGTTATCTTTCCGGATCATTTAAAAATTCTATATAGTCCCGAAACTATTTTTTTTCTAAAAAAGAAAAAATATATGTGCGTTTTTGGGAAAAAACTTAAAAATACGGCCCTTTTTATAAGTTCCAACTTTGGATGCGTATAATTTTTTATAGTGAAGAGATAACTGGTAGCCACTTTCTTTTATTTTATTTAGAATTCTATCGCGAATATAGCTAATATTTTAAAAATAAATGTTGACCTGCCCGCCATATCTAAAAAACCATAAAAAGATCGAGCAAAATTAAAAAAATAAACCTAAATATCTATTCAACTAATAGAGACAACCTACACTTGTAAGTTCATTTTTTGAAGATCTTCTCAAGTACTATATATTTAAAATTTCAGCTCATTCGGATCATAAATTGATTTTTGTCGATTTTTTTTAAAAAACTGATACCCGAGGTGACCAACTTTGAGGAGCTACTCACTGGCCCCCATTAGCGCTAGGAAGCTGAACAAACGTAAATCAACTCGAAAACACCTCAGCTCAAACCAATGAAATTTCGTAGCAATACCTCCAGTAGTTCCCAATATACCGAGTTATTTCCAAAAAAAAAGTTTCTAAACCACTGTGCGTTGTTATGATGGAATATTACGGTTTCATGTTTTTCAAACGAATCAGTTGCGGTCGATACAGGTTCCCTGTGATGGTCAGGGCAGATTTCAGCATCTCATAATAATGGTATTAACCCTTTTGCTCCCACCAAATACCGAGCATTACCTTCGCGCCATGGATATTTGACTTTGGTGTCAATTCAGCTGATTGGCGATCGCTTACGCTTCGGGTTATCTTAATTGATTTATTTGTCATCCAAAATAATGGCTCGATGCACAAATAATTTTCTTTTATAGCGTTCAAATATCATTTCGGACATTCTGAATCGTTTTTCAAGGTGTCTCGGCTTCAATTCTCTTAGTACCCGATTTCCCTGATTTTAGATGAGTCCTGCTGCTCGCAAACATTTTGAAATTGCTGCCAATGATTGTATGAGCTCTTGTTAAGTTTGACAACAATTTTCATTTAGTAATGCATTCAATTATTGGCGATCTTTGTCTTCCGTGTCAAAATCACCACTCCTGAACCGAACAAACTATCTCATGCACGTTGAAACCGATGGAACACACTCACAATAAGCTTTTGAGAGCAATCCATATGTATTTAGTGGCACTTTATTCAAATTAAAGAAGTAAAGCAAAACTTTCCGCATATGACGCTTTGTTGGCACAAAATTGGACATTTTCGAAGCAAAATGAAACGTTGTTGTTTACACTATAATGTTCGATAACGAAGTGAGAATAAACAAGTAAGAGAGCTATATTCGGCTGTGCCGAATCTTATATACCCTTCACCAAATTATACTTAAAAATATATTTTTTTTTAAATATTTTTATTTAAACAAAATCAAATTTTTTTTTTTAATGTTTTAAACAATTTTTTTTTCCAAATTGTTTTTTAATTTTTTTTAAAAGTTTTATCAAAAATTTTTTTTTTAAATTTCTTTAATTAATTTTTTTGGAAAAAGAATTTATGACAAAAAAAAATTATTGATGAAAAAAAAATTCGAGTTAAAAAATATTTTTTTGATTTTGACCCATTGTATGTCCAACTTACTATGGTCTTATATACGTCGTTGCAAAGGTCTTTGAAATATCTATCATTAGATATCCATATTGTCTATATTAATGACTTAGTAATCCAGATATAGGTCAAAAATATGTCAAAAATCGAGGTTGTCCTAGTTTTTTCCTTATATCTCAGCCATTTGTGGACCGATTTTCTCGATTTTAAATAGCGACTAAGCCGGAAGAATTTCGGAGATATTGATGTATGAATCGTGTATGTAAGTTATTTGGGGGCTTCAGAAAGTTGATTTCAACACACAGACGAACAGACGAACATGGCTATATCGATTCCGCTATCTATAACGATCCAGAATATATATACTTTATACTTTATACTTAATGACAGATATGTACCCTTCAAAATTACATATACAGCCCAATTATGAAAAAAAATCCTGGTGCTTGCCGAACTAATTCGGACATGAACTACTTCGAATATAAATTAATTCGGACTTGTTAGGGTTATAGCAAAATAAGTATTTTTGCTACTTTCTTCTGGAAAAATTGAACTAAATTTTCGAATATGACTTAACAGAATAACTATAGCATTTCATTTTTATATAACATACTATTGGACAAATTAAATATTTCCCTCTTCATTAGATATAGGGTATTGTACTTAAATAAATAAAAAAAATAATGTACATACATTAAACAGCAAATATAACAATGCATTAAATTGAGCTGAGCTGAGCTGAGTTTATGTTTAGTTTAATGTGACATTTATTTTTTCTCTCTCTCTTCTTTTTTAATTTTTTTGCTTTTTATTATATTCGTTTAATTTTGTTTTTTGGATAAAAACCACCCCCTCATTCCAGATTTTATCTTGAAATTCCTCTATAACAAAAACTGTGTGTTGTATTAATTTTTTTTTTTGCTGCTGCCTACATTTTCCAGCGTCATCACCAACACAGCATTGATAGTAGCGCAGCATCAGTATCAATAGCCCTTTTGAAGAGATGATAGCGGGAAGGAATATCTATGAGTATTACAACAATACGGTTAGTGTCGTCTGCTGATATTGACGCTGCTAGCATGGCTGATGTTGTTGATTTGAAATTAAATGAAGGAGGAGGAGGAGGTGGACATGAAAGAGAAGTGTGGTGTGATGTGAATGATGTGTCATTGGTATTAATGTAAGGCAATGGATTTGTTTTTCCCTTTCTAATGGAAATCAACATGTGTACGAGTAGTCATAATAGATTATATAGTTTATAGTGTACATTGATAGTTGGTGGTTATAATATTCAACAATAGTGTAGCCATCATTTCCACTATTGCCGTCATCATCATCATTAACATTATCCATCGTATCCATCACTAATTTCTATATAGATATAGTATACAAATTATAGTTATAAGTCTGTAGCTAGCTGTGTGTAGTTCCCAATTATTATTATTTCAATATGCTTCAGCTGTCTATGGATTTTGCAAATAATTTTTTTAGTTTTTGAGAAAATGAAAACGAAGAAAAACATTAATGAAAAATCTAAATTTTGAGATAAACTGTTGTTGCCACGTTATTTTGTTTATTTATAAGAAACCTACATTTTTATTTATATCTGTGCTATGTATCATAGTTTTCCGGTTTTAATAAAGTATGAGTATCTATCGCTTTTAGTTGAAATTACTGATGTTATTATTGCTTGTTTTGCTGCCTGCCACGGCTGCCATTAAGTTTGTTTTTTATGACGATTTCTTATCACTGCTTAAATATTGCAAAATTAACAGAGACGTAGTAAAAGGGCCGTCGATTTCAAAATGTGTCCAACAAAATCAATAGATCATTAATAGTAATGTTAAATAGGGTCTTTAGAGCACACCATCGGGTTTACAAAGCTCCCAATTTGGAGGCTTGTAAATCCGCTTGCAACATTTTAAACTTATACGAAACTGCAACTCTTCTATAGCCGAAGTTACATAGATTATTAGTTTACAAATTGCAGTTTTTCACTGTGCGGGATTTCCTCCTGCATAGGTCTTAGAACTTTAGAATGTTAATAGACGCCATTGTACTGAATACTGTTAGAAACGTGATTTTTATAAAAAACTAGTTGACCGCCCCGGTTTCGCCCGGTAGCATTTACTAATGTTAGTTCTTCAAGTTTCTCCAACCCACATAAACCTGCCTGTTCTTATTTATTTGCAAATAAAATATCTAAATTTGTACTGCATACTTTAGGGAGCTTCTTTATTACAGTTGACTGGACTCACAAAAGAAAGAATTTCCGAGTTTTACCCGGAATTTTTGAATTTTTTTCTTTACAAACCATCTCCTGAAAATTTCGAATCGAATAAAATAAAAATCAGCCAATTCTCACGTGATAACATTACATACATGGACCATTTCATTTTTATATACACTCAGGTCTCGTTTTATGCGATAGATGCGTTCCAAAAAAGTCGCATAAATTGAATTCGCATAAAAGCTTCATATAAAAACTAATGATTCGTTCCACAATTCTGAAAAACCGCATAAATTCAAATATTAATTAAAAAATTCAAACAAAATTACATAATAAAATCAACAAAAATATATTTATTTCATTTACTTAAACAATAAAAACAAAACACGTTAAACAAAAATATAATATTAATTCATTAATTACAGAAAATAATCCAAAAAATAAGCTGAAACATTTTTTAAGGAAATTATGTATATATTAGGGTATTCATTCGACTAATGATTGTTCGATTAATCGAATAATTTCTTACGAATAATTATTCGAACAATTTAAAAATGGCAATTTTCGAATAACAAATA
Organism: Calliphora vicina; assembly: GCF_958450345.1. Taxonomy (NCBI): domain Eukaryota; kingdom Metazoa; phylum Arthropoda; class Insecta; order Diptera; family Calliphoridae; genus Calliphora; species Calliphora vicina. Next base: position 26,552,649 of record NC_088782.1, on the reverse strand, counting down.
ATTCGAACAATTTTATGTAGAATAATCGAATAAAACGAATAAATGTTCATATATGTTTAAATTTATTAAATTGCTTAAATTTTTTGATAATTCCAAATTTAAATAAGTAATAAAAACTCACAAAAATTGTATTGTTTCTGAAATTCGAAATAACTAAAGACAAATGGACTTTCGATCACTGTAGATGAGTATTCCGATAGCTCCTTCTATAAATATGTAAATATTACTGCAAGAAGTTACAATTCTAAAAATAAATCTTTCAAAATTTGTAAGGACTTGAACCAATGAAAATAAAAGGTACGGAATAAAATATTTGTTATTTAGCTGGCGAACTATTAGAAGAATCGCAATTAATAATTAAAATATTAACTTAGATTAAAGTGGAGTTGAATGTGATCTTGAAACGGTCATCGAAAGTGATATTAAGGATGATATTTATAATGATTACATTGAACTAGATGAAGGCCATGATCTTAAAATATATGTATATAAGTGATGTTATTAACCGCGTACGTAAGTGTTGCAAAATATTTAATAAATCGAATGATAAACACAAATATTGCAAACTAACGTTTGTTGCAAGAAAAACATGGAGTTCGTCTTATACACATCTTTGTCTAATAAGGTAATAAACTTTTTTCGTATTTATAAATGCGTCAATCATGCACGGTCTCACTTCAAATTAACCACGTCCACTGACAATGATATCAAACTTTGGACAGATTCCCTTTATTGTGTAATTCCCCAAGAGGACTTTATTAAGCAAAGATTCGGCAACGTTGATAGAGCTTGATGTATAATACAATTTGTTATAAATAATTTAGAAATAGTGAATAATTAATTTACTAAAGAATTAGTTACTCAATTTAAAACCTGAAATAATGTACGACATAACAAAGTTCTTAATAAGTTAATATTTTATTTGAATTCAGGATCATGTCCAACTAGATCAAATATTTTAAAGCATAGCTCCAAAATGGTAACTAAAGAGTTTGCTAGTCAATTGTTTTGTAGATTGTTCGGGAGTTAATCTGATCAGAATATTTCTGATGAAAATTTAATGATAGACTTTGTTTTCGAATGTTTTTTAACATTATCAATACTTGAATTGTTAGTTTTTTGTTATTCTTTAACAATAAAATATTAAAAAATCGACATCAAAACTTCAGTCTTTACTTTTAAAAAAAAATTTAAATTACTAGAATAATTCGATTAATTTTAAACGTGTGATCGAATTATTCGAACAAGTTAAAATCTCTTATTCGAATTATTCGTTTTATTCGAACAAGAGAAAAATCGAATAATTCGAATACCCTAGTAAATATGTATGATTAATCTGAATCGCTGAATAATTATCTGTATCGTTTTGGAATTGGTTCAACGTCACTTTCATCACTAGATGATATAATCATATTGTCGTCATATGGTAAAATATCATTTTCATTTAAAAAATCATCTAAAATTTAATAATCTGTGAAAATTCTAAAAAAATCGTTAATTTAAAAATCGCATAAAACGAGACCTGAGTGTATATAGAAGAGTCTGTACAAACCGGAAGTCTTCTCAGGAGCTATGAATAATTGCTTTTGAAGTCGATGCAATTGTCTTATCCACTAGTGTGATATGTCCCGGTTTATTGCTAATTCGTGACTTTTTGGGGCATAGCCAAACAGACTTGTGTTGGTTCTTTGGATAAAATTTACACAAATTGTCCTCTTATATTCTTTGGGATAAACCCAAAACATAGCTGATTTCACTATTTTATGCCCCTTTTAAAAATCTTTGGGGGCCTCATATGGACAAGTGGGGCCAGATAAGAAATTCTAACCTACTACTTTTTGGTTGCCCATAATTTACTCTACAAATATCTTTTAGACATATTTGCCTTACCTCTTACCTAGACAAACTTGTGCGTGGACGTCACAGGGTTAACAAATAAATATCTTGCGCAGCGGACTATACAATTTCGAAACAACAAAACACACTTGGAACATCTTTTATTTCATAGTCTAGTTTACAAAACGCCACATTTATTTAACTTTTGCCTTCATAGATCTCTTTAATCTTTAGATGCACTTTTTCAATCAAATCAAGATTAAGAATTTTGCATCATTCTAAACGACAGAAATCAGTTATGCCATTTTAAAAATGTGTTCCATTGTCAATTTGAATTACCAATCATCCTTTTAGGAAATGAAAAAAATTAACAAAATGCTACATACTTAATTAATTTTCTACACCTTATTTAAGAAAATAAAAATTTAATTACAAAAATCACTTTAAACGCCCTCATAATAATGATGAGTGTGACTTTTTCTCTAAATCCTTCTTTACACTACGCCTCTATTTAAAGGCAACATAATTTACAGTAAAAGTAAAAACAGCACTACATTTATATGTACATTAGGTAGGCCCCGTTTGTATGGAGGAACAATAATGGGTCAATGTTCCCTATAAAATGAAATTTTAGTTTGTTTGAGGAGATCATTTCTCAAAAAAAGGATAAAGGGTCCTTTTTTAAGGTTTTTGTGATTTTTTCCACATTTCTCACAAAAAAAACTTGAAATATTGGTATCAAGTGAAAGGTCTTTGGAATGGGCTCTCAATGCTAAATCATATTTTTTCATATTAGTTCAAAATTATTCGAACATTGTAATTTTTTGGAAAAATTTTAAGGTCTTTTATACCCACCATCAAATTCTGGGTCCTTATGCGAACGCGATAGCGTCCAAACGAAAGGAGCTAGCTATCTGGCTGAAATTTTCCACAAAAATACTCTCTGTAGGTTGGTTTTGTATTGATAATGGACAATATTGATCCATGATTTCACCTAGCCCTCATACAAATTGAGCAGTCATAAATATGTTGATGATGTGGCAATCCTGATAAAATTTTGCAAAAATAAGATCTAACTACTCTGAAATTATACTGTAAGCTATGGCGAAAATCGTGCAACATTTTTCCGTAGTCCCCTTACAAGGTCCCCCTCAGAAAATTACTTGATCATTCATAATTGTATGAACCTAAATATTTCTATCAAATTTTGTTAGGATCAGTCCATAATTGACCCTACTCCCATGTCACATATTGATGGTGGGTATACAAGAATCGACACAGCCGAATATATTTCTCTTATTTGTTTAAAATTTGACATAGAATTATTTAAAGTTTGTGATTAACAATTTTAATGTTAAATAATAAAAAAAATATTGTTTACGACTTTATAGATATTCTAGGTAAAACATTTAATATATAGCTAACATCAGATAGGGGAAGAAAATAGGTTTCCAAAAATTCAAACCAAATTTAATTTCGATAAACGGAAAAACTCGTTTGGATGAAATAATATGATGTTTATAACGTCTTAATTTAAACTATTTATTTTAAATATTTATATTTAAACACTTTTTAGCAAAAGTTCGAATATTTTTGTAGTAATGCCATAATTTCAAACACCTTTCACAAGATATTTCATATATTTTCTAGGCGAAATATGAAAAAAATTACAAAAACTTAAAAAAGGATCTTTATATTCTTTAATGCAGCTCACCAATTACTGATGCTAAGACAACATTTTTAAAGAAACGCTAACTTAGAATGAATTAAACTTTAATTTTAGTTGGGTACATCAAAACCCTTTTTTTGTGGGCCACCTTAATGTACATGTATTGAGCATCACCTAGAAATGCACGGATTTCCTCTTCTCCCACATACAAACGTAGTACACACACACATTCCATGCTAACTATCAATTTATCACAAACAAGCAAACATATATCCATACAATAAGGTGGTTCTGATCGATTTTAGCTTCTATTTTGAAATATTTCTACAATATAAATTAATTCAAAATATTTTCCATTGTTAGCTACTACCTTTTCCCATCTTTTTAGCAATATATGAATTCCGAGCCAAAAGAACAGCTCATCTTTTGAGGCAAATAATGAATCAAGCCAATTTCGGATACTCCATTCTGAAGTGTAGTCGGACGGGACACGGTCTGGACTATAAAGCGGGTGAGGCAAAACATCCCCAACACTTCGTTTTAAATACTTTTTAACAAGTGTTGCGAGAGTTGTCGTGATAGATTATTACGGTTTCATATCTGGCCGCATATTCTAGGCCTTTGTCGTCCAATGTTCGCTTCAAACAAATCAGTTGCGTTGGGTACAGGTTCCGTGTGGTGGTCTGGTCATATTTCAGCAGGTCATAATAGATATAACCCTTTTGCTCCCACCAAATACAGAGATATACCTTAGCGCCATAGACATATGGCTTTGGTGTCGATTCGGCTGATTGCCGGGCTTCACTTACGATCTCTTTCGCTTCGGGTTATTGTAATGGATCCATTTATCATCACAAGTAATGATTCGGTGCAAAAATGATTTTCCTTTATAGCGTTCAAGCAATATTTCAGACATACAAAATCGTCGTTCAATGTCTCTCGGCTTCAATTCGTATGGTACCCAATTTGATTCATTCAAAAGCAGGGAATGATTTTGCATGCTCTTTTTGAGTTTTACATAAATCTTCATAGAGTAATATCTCCAATTCTTGGTCTTTAAACTTGTTTGGCTGGCGATCTTTGTCTACCATGTCAAAATCATCACTTCTAAACCGCACAAACCATCTCTCGCACATTGAAACCAATTTAACACATTCACCGCAAGCTTTGGTGAACAATAGCTGCGCTGAAGCACTTATTTGTCACTTATTTCAAATTAAAGGATTAAAGCAAAACTTCCCGCATATGACGATTCATTGACACAAAAATCAACATTTTCGAAGCAAAAAAAAACTTTGTTGTTTACACTATAATGTTCATTAACTAATTGAGAATAAATGACAGATATGTACCCTTCAAAATTACATATAAATTATTAAAAACAAAAATCGCATTTTTAAATCAATCACCCCAAAATAAGAAAAACATGTAAACAACATTTTAGTATTTAGATCTAGCTCAACAACTACAAGACTTAGTTTTAATATTTAGAGAAATTGTATCTTAAAATATGGTAATTTTTCATTGACTATTATTTTCTTAGTTCCACCCTAATGTAAATATGTCTTTAATAGCTTTGCAATTATACAAACTCACAGTAACTACAAACACAAATGTAAGAAATAAGAAATGTACGTAGTCTATAGTTTGCCTCTCTTCATGGTGGTTTTTCCATATGGGCTTATTCAATTGTGTTTTTCATTTATTCTATTAAAAAGATGTCAATTCAATACAAATAAATAATAATGAAAAAATAGTCTCTACTAACTAGTACCCACATGGCCATCGTGACTTCCTAAACGTTTATCCATATACGATTTGTGAGTGGAAGGAAGAAAAAGGGCTTAGTTTGTGGATGAAGAAGTTTCGATTTCGAAAGTTAGCTGATCAAGAGCGAATATTCCCTTTGGTAAGCCTTCATTTGTTTTCGAATCTTCGGTCAAGTGGGTTATTTAGCAGATACTCGCCCAATTATGTAGTTTATTCCCAGCAAACCCAAAGTCGTACTTTTCAATACTGATGGCTTTTTCATTTGATATCAAGAGTAAATTGAAACCTCTCATTAAATCTTCAATTTTAAATTATTCACAATTTAAGTTCAAACTTCCATGTTTATCTGGGTTATTGCTGAAAACATACTAGTATTAAATACAGCAATTTAACGTTTTAGGAGGCTGCTTTTTAATCTCATTCTCATTTACTTTATTTAATACTGCTACAATTTTAATGATTAAAGACTCAATGTTGAAATTGTATCTTTAAAATTGCCAATTAAATGCGCCTTTAAGGTCAAAAACTCCTGGGGCGATTTTGACCCCAAGTGCATACAATTTTTAATTAAAAATATTCTAATCATAGATAAATGCACATAAATCGGATACTCTCCTGTCAAAGACCTAACTCAGTTGTCCAAAACCTAAGAGGTGAGAATTTATTAGTGAAAAAACTATGTGAAAACAAAAACAATAGTCGTATGTGTAACTGCTGCATATTTTCTCTCTGATTCTAATATTAAACTTTCAAACATTTCAATCAAACAGTCTTTTTATGAGCTTTTAAAAAATTTACTTTTTTGACTCCACCAAAATAATGCCCGATTTTCTCCATACTTTACAGTAAAATTTTTGATTTAATGTTTCTTTTTATGATTTAAAATTATTCCAGTAGAGATTTAAAAAAAAATAATTTTAATTTTTTTGTAAAATATTCGATTCTGGTGCTGTGAAACACAGGTTTATGTATAAAAAATTATTTTATTTTTCAACAAAGTCTCCTTTGTTTCTCCAATTTGTCGAGGTCATTAAAGTAGGTATTTGTTTCTGAGATGATTTCATCGTTGAAGTCAAATCTCTTTCCGACGAGACAGTTCTTCAGGATTGGAATCAAGAAATAGTCACTCGGTGCTAAATCCGGAGAATAGGTCGGAAGAGGGAGGGATCATTTCGTAGCCTAATTCACTGATTTTTGCCATGGAAACTGCATTTCGAGCCCTTAGCGCCAAATTATCGTAAGCGACATTTTCAAAAAATTTTTTTATTGCTGAAATTAAAATTTTATGGACCGACTGATGTTTTAGCGTTGTCAGAATATCAAAATTGTTAATAACTTCAAAAATATAGGGGGTAAGATTTTATCGTAAGTTAATGTTTACATTTTACAGTAAACGAATTTATCGTAAGCGACACTCAGTGGTATAAAAAAAGAGGGAAATAAATCTGTAACTTCTAAATGATTAGATTGGTTTGAATGAAATTTCACATGCGCAAAGAAGAAGTGTTGTCGAGTTTAAGTTTTGAACGTGATCAAGAGTCCTCAAAGTAGGACACCTCGGGTATGTTACATTTTTAAAACGATCATATTTCTTCGATTGAGTTCCGATTTCAAAAAAATTACATACATATATTGAATCTTCTCAGCACTACAAATTGACAACCTCGTAGTTGTCAATTATCTCTTATAACTTAGGAGATATTCGTATTTAAAAAATAAATTTTCAACATTTTTAGCCACCCTACTCCAGTTTTTTGATAACAGCGTATCCAAATATTTCCCGACTTTCTTCAGTTTTCCTTTATTGCACTAACAACAAATGTATGTGTCAAAGAAGAAAAATTATTTAAAAATAATGACTAAGTCCAAAGTTATATGCATTTGAATTTATAAAATGTTAAAAAGGCGATTTTTCGCAAATTTTTTGGGAAAAAATAACTTTTTTTCTTTTTAAGTTATCGCAAAAAATTTCTAAGACGATGTATAAGGAATTTATACTTTCTGAAAGCTAAGTTTTCATAAAATATTTTAAATGAAAAAAAAAATTAAAAATTGTTGTTGCCGAGGGGACCAGGTCCATTCAAAAACACCTATTTTTTATGTAAAATTAAACTTTAGGGCAAAAATTCTCAAATCGCATATTCGATATCAAAATATAGTAACCGATTTTAGATGGCCCAATATGTTTATAATTAATTTGTAAAGGATTCCGATAACGCCTACCCTGGTAAGGCTATTATAGCCAAAAAACTAAAAATTCCCATTTTTGGAATTTTTCGTTTTTATTTTTCCATTTTGAATAGAAAAATCTACATAACTGTAAAATTTCATTAAAAACTATTTACATATAAATAAAAATTTAATTTCAAATCGAAAAATTTGTTTCTATGCAAAAATTCAATAAAAAATATTTTTTGTCATATTTTTCAATAAAGTATTACATGAATTTTCTGGTCGTTATAGATAGCGAAGTCGATATAGCCATGTCCGTCTGTATGTTGACATCAACTTTCCGTAGCCCTCAAATAACTTACATACACGATTCATATATCAATATATCGGGAATTCTTCCGGCTCGGTTGCTATTTCGACAATATCGGTCCATAAATGGCTGAGATATAAGGAAAAAACCGGGATAACCTCGATTTGTGGCTTCTTTTTGATCTATATTTGGTTTACTAAGTCATTAATATAGACAATATGGTTATCCAATGATAGATATTTCAAAGCCCATTGCAACGATGTATATAAGGCTATAGTAAGTTGAACCTACAATGGGTCCAAATTGGGAAAAATATTTTTTAACTCGAATTTTTTTTAACAAAAAAAATTTTTTTTTTCATAAATTTAAAAAAAAAATAATTCGGAAAAACTTTTTTAAAATAAATTTAAAAAAAAAATATTTTGTTTACCTAAAAATATTTAAAAAATTTATTTTAAAGTATAATTTGGTGTATGGATATATAACATTCGGCACAGCGGAATTGAGCTCTCTTAAATTGTTTCAACTTGGCATCCAGAATGTTCGGCATCTTCCATGCTTGTACGGCCACAACGAAATTCAGTAAAACACTTTTTTACCATTGAAATCGGTGGTGCAGAGTTCTCATAGTATTATCAAGCTAAGCCTTGGCTTGAGTGAGATTTTTTCCGCCAAAAATAATGCTTCATGAGCACACGAAATTCACGTTTTTCTATTTTCTCCTGTCAAACACATACTAAAAAAAAGGAATCAACTGACAGATGTCTGGTGACAAGAGCATTGTTGCCTTTTCAGTTAAGTGGTGTGAAATTCAAAAGGTCACGGAGTCATTGACCCGCCCTCGTATTTAAAAACAAGTCAAATTGGAATTTGAAAATATATTCCACCGTATTTTTTTACGTTCGCAATTATGCCAGCCAGCTCCTAATATTTCTGAACCTGTATTTCAAAAATGTTTTCACATAATTTGATGTAGTTGATCATGGTATCTTTAGAAAAATAAATAATTATTAAACATACAGCAACTCCGTCATGACACCATCAAGAGTCACGACTCTTTAAAATTCAGACAAATTGTTTATATTTTAAATATGTACTAGAAAATACATATTTATTTGTTATACATATTAATATTTCCCGAAAATATTTATTTTAATGCCCATACGAGTGGAGAGTCTACTTGTGAGGAATGCTTTTAAAAAGGGGATTTTTTTTCAATTGTATTCATTGCTGTTCTAATTTGCTCTTCTGTGCTTTTTTTACATTTATTTTCAATTCATTATTTCTATTTTTTTTTTTTTTGCAAATTGTTTATTTATTTTGTTAATTTTTTTTTCGTTTTTTGTTTAATTTTTGTGCCAGTCAGTGATAGTATGTTTTTTTATTATTTTTTTAATATCTTTGTATGTATGAGTTGCAAATATTTTGTTTAATTCTATTTCATTTCATTTTCAATAAACATTTTTGTTGAATTTTGCTGTTTTGCTGTTTTGCATTCATTCGTTCGCTTTATTCGGGGAATTTCAAATTGAAATTTAATGCATGCGTGTGTATGTATGAGTTTCCTTATTTCAGACTCTGAAATTCAGAGTGTCCAGAGTTTTATTTGTTTATTTTGTTTTGGTTTCTATTATTTGTTAGTTTTGTCTTTATTTTCCTTCTTGTACTCAATTTGATAACACAATGATGACATTTACTTTGAATATTTCTTACTCACATTTTAACGGTATGTGTAAGAGTGCTGTTGTTTAATATGTGACGTGACCACTATGGGACAGAATTGTAAAATATTTGCAATAATTCATATTTTAATAAATATATTTCTCAGACTCTATTTGTATTGATGTTAATGTTTTTAAACTTCTGGAGAACTCAACAGTATCAACTCCTTCCCTGCTGTTCAAATTATTCTATAGAAATGAGAGAATCTCAGTTCAAAGTTGTTTCCTTATATTGGCATACCCAACAAATACCCACCAAAATATCCAAGAGATACATGTTAAAATATCCATCATACTGCCTTATAAATAAAAAATATATTCTGCTAGATTTCATTGATATTATTTTTTTACCCAATTCCAGTCCACTGTGACAAGTAGTTAAAGTTGGGTGGTGCTGGGCTGACTCAGCTCTACGACAACAATACACTTGTTCATTGAATCAGAAAGAAGAAGCAGAAGAAGAAATAAGGAAAATAAAATAACAACACACTCTCACTAAACACTCAATGCAAAATAATTTTACTTGCTCTTTTTTTCCATACAAAGAGATAGAAGGAGAGTTAGTAAAATCAGGGCTGCCATTAAAGAAAAAAATATTAAAACAAATTACACAAAAATTTATTAATTTAAATATTTAGATAGAATATTTAATACATATTTTAGTAAAAATACCACGAATGTAGTGTAAAATCAAGGCAGATTAATTACGTCCAGTTTTCAAGATAAGAGATGAAAAATATCAAATGATTGTTGAATATGTATACCTAGTCAAGTTCACCAAATAGTAATTAACGAATTTGAAATGAATAGAAATATTAATCAATACAAGCTAATAATATAGTTAAAATCATTTGGGGAATTGCCTCAAAATATATGTTCGAATGTCGTTTCAGATAAATTTTCTTCAGTTACTCTTCTCAAACAACTTTGGATAAACTATCGATGAACAAGAGAAACGACTGTACCAAGATTTGCAAATAATTGAGAAGAATTACAAAAATTAAACAATAAACAAGTAAGAAAGCTATTTCGCCAGTTAAGAAATTTTCATACACAGAGAAAACATATTCGTTGTGATGACCAAATTTGTATCCAATAGAATGTTTCGATTATATTCACACATATTTTTTCGGTTCTAGAAAAAGAAAGTCAGTTGAGAAAGAAGAATTACTTTTGAAATATCCGAAATTTTGTCACACCAACTTAAATTTGACAGCAACACTCGACAACTAATTCGATTGGATACAAATTCGGTTATCACAACAAAACTGTTTTCTCTGTGTATCTTTCACCACGATTAAAAACCATTTTTGAATAACAAAATTTTTTAAAAAAAAAAAATCTGAAAATTTGAGCAAAATCCGATAACGAATAGAGGTTCACAAAATACCAATTTAAAATAGTTTTTGTATTTTAGTTGCCCTTAGATGATTAAATATAAATTTTTTTGACATTTCTTCTCTTTTGAGGCCAATAACGAATCATGTCAAGTTCGTATACTCTATTCTGAAATGAAGCGTATCCCAGAGAGAGCGTTCTGCATCGATTGAAATAAATATTATTGGGAAGGGGCAAGGTCTGGACTATAAGACGGGTGAGGCAAAACTTTCAAACCACTTCTTTCTAAATAGTTTTTAACAGGTATTGCATAATGTGGCCGAGCTTTGTCATGATGTAATATTACGGTTTCATGTTTGGCCGCATACTCTGGCAGTTTTTCGCCAAATTCTCGCTTCAAAAGAATCAGTTGCGTTCGTACAGGTTCCATGTGATGGTCTGGCCAGATTTCAGTAGCACATAATAGATTTGACCCTTTTACTCCCACCAAATACAGAGCATTACATTAGCCCAGGCGCGGATCCAGAGGGGGTGAAATAAAAAATTTACCCCCCCCCAAAACCGAAAATTGTTCATATACATAAAAAAGGAATAAAAAGAAAAATGTAGAACAAATTTTAATTTTCCCCCCCAAATGGTTGACCAGTATCCGCGCCTGCTTTAGCCCCATGGATAGTTGACTTTGGTGTCGATTCGACTGGTTGGCCGGGATTCACGTACGATCTCTTACGCTTCGGTGCAAAAATGATTTTCTTTTATAGCGTTCAAACATCATTTCGGACATGCAAAATCATTTTTCAAGATCTTTTGGCCAATTTCTCTGCTTTTGGGTGAATCCTGCTGCTCGCAAACGTTTTGAAATTGCTGCTTGAGTAGCTTCCAATAATTTTTCAAACTCTTGTTGAGATTACCGAAGCTTATGGTGAATGTGTTTTATCGGTTGCAACATGCGAGATGTGATTTGTGCGGTTCAGAAGTAGTGATTTTGACACGGAAGACAAAGATCGCCGAGGCCAGCCAAAAAAGTTTGAAGACCACAAATTGGAGACATTACTCGATGATGATTGTTGTGAAACTCAACAAGAGCTTGCAAAATCATTGCGAGCTACTCAAGGATTCAACCAAAAACATGAAAATTGGGTACCATACGAATTGAAGCTGAGAGATCTTTAAAGACGATTTTGTATGTATGTCTGTTCAACGCTATAAAAGAAAATCATTTTTGTACCGAATCATAACTTGCAATGAAAAATGTATCCATTACGATAACCCTAAGCGTAAGAGATCGTATGTGAAGACCGGCCAACCAGCCGAATTGACACCAAAGCCAAATATACATGGCACTAAGATAATGCTCGGTATTTGGTGAGACCAAAGGGTTCTATTATGAGCTGCTGAAATCTGGCAATACCATCACAGTGCATTGAAGCAAACATTTACTGAAAAACGCCCAGAATTTGCTGCCATCCATCGTAAAATTCTATCATGACATCTCTCGGCCACATGTTGCAATACCTGTTAAAAACTATTAAGAAAGAAGTTGTTGTGAAGTTTTGCCTCACCCGCCTTATAGTCCACATCTTGCACCCTCCGAATACTATTGTTTCGATCGATGTAGGACGCTCTCTCTGGGATACGCTTCACTTTGGAACCAAATATCCGATAATGGCTTGATCCGTTCTTGGCCTCAAAAGATGAGCAGTTCTTTTGGCTCGGAATTCATATGTTGCCAGAAAGGCTGGCCAATATTTTGAATAAATTTTTACAAAAGCTACAAATAACCTAATAAAACACCCAAATCTTCAAATAACATGTGCAACCTCTTTCCGATTTTACTAAAAATGTTCAGCATTATGGTTTTACATGACTGTCATCCTAATGTATATGACATCTTAATTTACTTATAAGTATGACTTAGTGATATAGGTCAAATAGGCAAACAAATTCAAAGTAGTCATGGTTTTTATACCCTTCACCCTTAATCATTCCGTTTGTAATTTCCACATTTTTCATTTGGACCCCATAAAGTCGATATAGTCGATATATAGTATGTTGAAATCAACTTTACGAATCCGCCAAATAACTTATATACATTATTGATACATCAATATATCCGCAATAGTCCTTAGATTAATATTCAATATCGAAATTTTCCACATATGGCTGAGATATATGCAAAAAATCGTGACAAAAATCACCAAAATTAGTTTTTACCAACAACATTTTTTAGCCAAAATAATTTTGTGGTATATAAGATTCGGCATATAAGATAACTATTCGAAATATACAGTCAAATTTCTACTAACAGACAGTAGAACGGTATTCGTGTGTGGAAACTCAAGTCGCTGAGTACTATTTAAATTTTTGTTTTATTTAGTTATTAAATCGTTTAATCTTTAAGGAAACTCGGTTAAATTGTATATTATGAAGTTATTAATTGAATTGAATAAAAAACATAATTTCTTTGAAGTGGGAATTTTGTGGGATTTTTATTTTTTTATTTTTAAGTAGAACAAAAACTGCAGCTGGCAACCCAAAGTTAAAGAGAACACATTTGATAGATAAACAAAATAAAACTGAACTTAAAATAAGCAAACATATGGATTAATATTAATTAATTTATAACCAACTGAAATTAAATACAAGATACTAAAAAAGTAAATAATTAAAATAAATAAATGTTAAAACAATTAAGACATTTTTAAGATACATATTGAAAGATTTAAACAAAAAGATACTTACGAGCGATACTTACAAAGTGAGAGTATTTTTTGGTTGCTTATTTTTGGAGTGTGTAGTTGGTAGTGATAAGAGTTTTGTTACTGTAAAAATATGCCGGTATTTTTGTGTTGTTTTTCTTTTGTACAGTTGTCTTGCGTTGTTGTTGTTGTCATTGTTGCTGTTTAATTTAATAAATATTTTTTAAAAAAAAGAGAATTTGATTAACATTAGTTTAAAATAGAGAATGCGCATTAGTAAGTGGAGAAAAAGAGAATGCCCAAGTGAGTGAATGAGAGAGCGTATATGAGTATTGTTGTTAGTGTATTTTAAAGTAGTGGAGCAAAAGATAACAACCGGCTGTTTATGTTTGAGTTTTGAGGGGACTTTGGCAAAAATAATTTCAGTCTTTACTGAATTGAACTACAAGTAGGGTTGTTGGTTAAGAACAAATAACAAAAAAGTGTTGCTCGAAAGTTTTAATACAAAAAAAAATCCAAAAAAAAAATAAAGAAGAATAAAAAAAAATTCATACAAATTTTAAAGGTCGTTGTTAACGTCTCATAAAGTGGTTTACAAAAAAAATAAATAAGCAACAAAGAAATAAAAAGTCAGTTAAACGTCATTATCGTTATTTTTTAAAGTGCAAATTTGAAATAAAAAGAAATATTTAATAAATTTCTATTAATTTAAGCAAAAATAAAAGGTATAATAATTAAAATAAATACAAATTTTATAAAAAATAATAAATTGCATTAAATTGCGTTTTGCCAAGTCATAAAGCTTTTTTTTAAAAAAAGAAAAGAAATTTCTTGAGAAATAAATATTTTTAAGAAAAACCCATCTCTCCATGAAATAAAAAAAAATAACAAAAACAAAAAAAGAAAGTATTTTATATTTTAATAATCTGTGTTGACGTGTTTACTTTTTTCAACAACAAATTTGATATTTTATTATTTTTTTTTTAATTTTTGCAATTTTTTTTTTGCTATTCAAACCCTATTTCCGTAAAATTACGAAGTGTGTTTGTGTGTGTGCTTTTTTATTATTGTTATTTTGTATTTGTAAAATATCTTTATGGTGCGGTTTTGTACGAATTCGAAAAAAATATCTTTAAATAGCAAACAAAAAAAGTAAATAAATTAAATACGAACAAAAAAATAATAAAATGAAAAAACAATGTACAAAATCCACAGTGTTGCCAGATGTTCAAATGGTTCCAGATTTTCGAAATATCAGTAGCATTTCCAATCACTAGTTGGGAACTACATTCCAAATATCTACTAAACAATTAAACAAGTCTTAATAAAAAAATAGTTTTGGTCATAAATATAAATTAATAAATTCCTATTAAATTAATAAATAAATAAAAAACTGCAATAAATAATAATTTTAATTTAAAACATATAAAATGCTCAAAAATTTCGTTCGCACTCAATAAGAGTAAAAGAAATATGATTTTAGAAGTTTTGTTAATAAAGTACTTATTTAAAATATCGGAAACTCTCCTGTCAAAGACCTAACCCAGTTGTCAAAACCCAAGGCGCGGAGAATGTATTAGTAAAAAAAACTATGTGAAAACAAAAACAACACTAGTATGTGTGATATTTTGAGAACATTTTTTGATTGAGTTTTTTCTAGTTTTCGCTTTATGCGTACTCAAACAAAAAAAAAATAAGATTTAGGTACGACTTTTGTTTTTGTTTTCGCATATTTTTTTGTACTAATACATTCTCACTACTTAGATTTTTGACAACTGAGTTAGGTGAGTTTCCGATCTATGTGTATTTATCTATGATCACACCCTTTAATTATCATAACTATATTTGACACAAAGATTGTTGATGAAAGTCGTAGTGGCCTAGAAAATGCTTTACATTATATTTATAAATTATCTAGTCTATATTATTACTGTGCTGTTTTTCTATACCGAACGAGTGCTTTGAGTGGATGTTTTACGTGTATTTTGTTTATTTTACAATAACAAAACACATGTTAAATTTCCACTCAAAGTACTCGTTCTCTATAGAAAATCAGCATATAAATTATAACAATAACTCTTACAGCAGAACACAAATTCTTATGACCTTAAAAAAGTTTGAGAATTTTTTTAGATCGATGTAATTGCTGTGATATACTTCACTGGAAAGATAAAAGCTTAATATCCAAGATATAGGAAAACATTTATCATACAATCAAGGTAGTCGTAACTTTTAGGTAATATTTATGGACCAATTTTGCAGATTTTCAATAGCAAAATTCTCATGAATTTGTATGTATGTGTATCTGATGTTATAATTAAAAAACGAACGCCAACTTATTTGTTGTCCTCCAGTTTCACATAAAATTCGAACAACAATTGGGGATCAACAAGTGATGGAATATTTAGTACTGAAATACTTTTTACAGCTCTTTCGTCATCTACTAATAATTCATTCAGCACCTCAGCTACTTTTTAAGTGCTTCAATAAACACTACTCAGTCTTTGTGGAAATGTATTAATTTGTAAACTCATTAAAAACTTACTTTTCCTTATACGAATTTCCTAAAACATTAGAATTATACATTTTCACATAGTGTTCTTTCTTTATTTGTGTATTCTTCAAATTAAAATTTAAAATTATTTGTTGGTTCGACGGGTCTAATATAATTAGTAAATAACTTTATTTTGGTTCTGAATACAATGCTATCACGCAAAAGTTGGCCATTGAATACAGCTTAAATGGAAACCAATATTAAGATTTTCTGTTATCAAAACAATGCAAATAATTTAGTATTTCGTATCTTAAAAAAGTACCACTATAGACATTTCAAAAGCTTCTTGGTCAAAATTGAAAGATAAAATAATCTAAGGATTGCTATAAAGCAATCAGAATTGCCTATGCCGGAGGGCTGCTACCACGAGACGTTCTGCCTTACATTTCATTGGGGCACTCGGCTCTAGGAGTATGCGACAGCCAAGAGCTAGCAACGTCCCAAATCAGCACAAAAGTCGATGCATAAGGTGAAGCAAAAACTGGAAGGGTGTTCTAGAAAGTTCTCAAAGAGAACCCAGGCTCTTCTTCATCATGTTATGTTGGCTTTGGGGTCCACTATGGTTTGTGACTTATTCGCATAGACCTGCGATTTAAGAAAAGTCCACAAAAAAGTATAACGTGGTCAAATGGCACAATCTTGGTGGCCAGTTCACATCAGGTCCATATGAGAAGAACATGCCCTCAAATTGCTCTAGTAGAATGTCAAATATGGCATGAGCTGTGTGACACGTAACGCCCTCCTGTTGAAACCACATGTCGTTGATGTCCATTTCATACAATTCATGCCAAAAGAAGTTGATAATCATCGCGCTCGCCTTTGACGGGGATGGCCTGGTCGTTCTCAAAGAAAAATGGATCGATGATGGCTTTTCGGTATATTTTGGCGACCGTTAAATGGGCGAAGCGCGCGGAAAGTTTCCCGAACAAAACACAAATTTTGATAAAACAATATTATCATTTGCACAATTTGGCAAAACAAACTCAATAAATGATAGCCAATAACACAAATGTAGCTTCAACAACATGCCTTCTATCATCTGTCAATGTACGGAATTCCCTATTGGAATATCCTTTACTTATATGGGCTACGAACAATATTTTGCCGTGTTAAAAACTTATTGTCGCAATATACCCCATATTTTTAAAGAATATACATATGAACCCATTAGATTCTCGGAAATTTCTGAAAGAGATTTTTTTTATAACTCTAAATTATGTAATTCTGCCACCTAATTTTATTCACGTATATTGCTCCTATTCCTACAATTTTACATAACGTAATCCTTACAAATTTCGCTTGAAAACAAACCAACTGTCATATGATCGATATCAAACGATTTTTCTATTCAACAAATTTCTGATAAATTTGGATTGATTTATTTTGAGGTATTTATAGGCGACAATACTGTGTATTAATACTTTTCAAATTTAAATTATTATTAAATTCATTCGGTTTGTCAAGAAATCATTCAAAATATTTAATTGCTTGGTATTGATATGTTTTCTGCAAAATTTATTTTAACCAAAGGAAATTCCGTTTTTCTGTTTAAGATTTGTACTAATATTTTCATATTAATGATGCAACTTCGAAGTCATGCGACGGAAACTGAAACAAAAACGACGCAACTTCGAAATCACAGAAATTTTAAAAAGACGCAACTTCGAAACGACTCAAACCGACTCATGTGCTCAGTATTGTCGTCTTTAAATACAGTACAACTTCGACAATCCGTACACATATGGTTTTAGGCTCTGTCGAATTATCGAGTTGTACGGACTATAGCTACCGGGTCCATTAGAGGTATTCTAAATAAATTATTTTATCTTCTCCTTAATTTTATTAATCACAAATAGAATAGGGAACATATAATTTTTCTTTGTAAAATATCACCATTTTCCTTTAAAGTTAGTGTTTTATATTTGGTTTATTATAAAAAAAACATGGCATGTGTGAATAACAAAACATTCGAGGTAAAAATGGTAATACAACGGCTTTTAAGTTTTGTTCTAGCATAAAAAAAATTAATCCGGATTGTAGAGGTAACAATTTTAAACTGTCCGAAATGTAAAAGCTTCCGAATTATTGGAGTGACCGGACTGTCGCATGCCCGGTGTATCGAAGTTGCACTGTACCTTTATCAATATTTCAAATAAATAAAACAAAATTTCGTCATCATCATGTGATAATCGACATTAACTACACTCTGGCAACACCGTTGGCAATGCAAAACCAATACAAAAATCAACAACAACAACAACCAATAAATAAAAACGAAAGAAAGCAGCAAACAACGGCAAATAACAAAAACAACAACAAATTAGGCAAAAAAACAATAGGATAAATAAATAAAAATGACGTTTTCTTATACGGTTTAAACCTAACGACAACAACAACAACAATCTTAATAATTATTAGTTTTTTGTGCAAAAAACTTTTTCTATTTCTAGTGTCTTTTAACTGTCGCTTAACTATTAGTTTTTTGTGTGTTTTTCTTTAGTTTGCCGTTTTGTTTGTTTTTAGAGTCGGTCGTGTCGTTGTTGTTTTCATTAATTCTTCTACTACTATCGGGCTGCTTGTTAGTTAGCGATTATTTCTTCGTGTGTGTTTGAATTTTGTTTAACATTCACTTACTCACTGGTAGTTAGTTGTTCAATAAATAACAACAACAATAAAAACAAATGAAAAAACCAGAAACAAACCAAAACAACCAACCAACCACCATCATCATCTATCTCTATTGCAAATACAAGTAAAAGCAATAGACAACTAATAAAAAGCAAAAGCAATAAAAAAAAAGCTTCATCACTAACCAGTACTATTCTCTTCTTACCTCTTTTAATGTGCCAACAACTTGTATTTTAGTTTCAAACAAACAAAAAACAGCAAAAAATTTATCTAGTTTTCTTAGACGAATAGACAAGAAAACAACAACAAACAGCAAGCAACAACAACATACAATAAACACATTTTTTATACGGTACATTGTTGTTTGAATTGAAATCGTGGCAAAAACACAGACACACACAAACACAAATCAAATCAGCAGCAACAACAAAACAAACAAAAAAAAAACAAGAATCTAACAAATTCTCTTTATAATTCAAAAAGTGGATTCAACAAACAGCAACAACAATCAAGGAAACAGTTTTTTTCTACTCCTGCTACATTAAGAGCATTCCGGCTAAAGAGAAATAATAATAAACACTAGCAAAACAAAACAAAACAGCAACAACAACCATCAAGAAAAAAAGAGGTAAACATTTAAAATTTACCAACCCAACCAACAACAACCACATTTATTAACAAAACTAAATGAAAATTATTATTAAAAAAAAACACACACACACATTTCAAATCTAAAAAGAAAAATCATTAAATTAATCATTTTTTTTTTCTATTTTATGTTTTAAACAATATAACAACCAACCAGTACTTCAAACCCATACATTTACACATTATATTTGAAAATAATTATTATTATTTATTTTTATTTGTTGATAAAACCATATTGAGTCATCAATTACTTGCCTTAACAAAATTAATGATTTTTTTTGTTGTTGTTTTGTGGTATTTTTAAATAAATTATTATTTTTTTTGTTTAGCTGTTGAAAGTATTTTTGTGTAAAGGCTGCTATTTAGGGCGTTATTTTTTCACTTTTTTTAATTTTAATTTTACAACAGACAAACATATGCTTGTTGGCAGTTTTTTGTTTAGTTTGTATTATTTTTTTAATAATTTTTTTAGTTTGTTAAAAAAAAATGCACAAAAATTAAATAAATATGTTTTAAAAATGTCAATGTCGCATCAAGGGTTGAAATGTTGTAGTTTCAGTTGAAAACTCCTTAATACCCCACAATATATAGAAGTTAAACCTGCCCTTCGGTGATGAGAAATGTTCAAAATAATTTTTGTTCTTAGTATGGAACTAATTTTGTTCTTTTGTACTTTTTCAATTAATATGTATAGCCAAATTTGGAGCTAGTTGAGTAACTAAAAGCTGTTCTTTTAATACAACCCAGTAAGAAAATCGCCAAAATTTAAGCGTTTTGGAACAAAACTCCCATGAAAGTTGCTTAAAAAATATTGCATATCGTTACCTAAAATGCAAAATAACGTATCATCAAAAAAATTTAAATTATTTATTACGATTCAATCTTAAACTATTAAAAAATACCAAGTTATAACCAAAATTCAAAACAACGTATCATCAAATTGCATGATTTGCTTAAATAAAATAACGTATACGTTTCGAGAATTTTATAAATAAATACTATTTTACCATATTTGTTGCAATTTAATTTTTTTTTTTTTTTGAAAATTTAGTTTAAATAATTAGTTAAATTATAAAAAATATATATTTAAAAATATTTATTTAAAATAAAAAACAAATTTTTCTTTTAGATTTTATGTTTTCATACAAATTTATATTGATGTTACGTTATTTTGATTTTAGAAAACAACAATTCAAAATAATGTAAGACGCATAGCTCAAAGAGTACTTTGAAAAAAATATTTTTTTTATAAAACATATTTCTACTTTCACTGAATCCAGATTTTCAATAAAAAAATGTTCCTATATCTAAAGTAGTTTTTTTTTATATTTTTTTTGCATCTCCTATAAACTTATGAAAAGTGATGTTACGTTATTTTGCATATTAGGTGACGATATACTATATATAAATAGGAAATAACCTAAACATTTCCTAAATTTGTATGGTTTTCCACGCATTTTTTAAATAAAGAATATTTTTATATAAAATAATTACTTTTTTTTATTTATATATTTAAGGATTGATCGTAAAAAAGTGGTTGTAGACAAGAACCTTTTTATGACTGAAAATAACAGTGTTAGGTAAATTCTCTGCGAGGTGTTAAGTTTTCCCTAATTAATTTGCCACGTAAAAAACATAAGGTAGACATGTTATATATCAATGGTTAGGGAATTTTGTATATTTTTCAATAATATATATAACTTTTGTCAATTAAAAAAATTATTGAATACTTCTTCGAAAAATATGACAAACATTTTTTTAATTTAATTTTTGCGACGATACAAATATTTCAAATTGAAATAAAATTTTTATTTATGAATATTTTTTAATGAAATTTTACCTTTATATAGATTTTTTTATTGAAAATGGAAAAATAAAAACAAATTTTGAAATTTATAATCAGGAATCCGGTAATTCCCAAAAAAGTATTGAAAAATCCCAAAAATGGGATTTTTTCGTTTTTTGGCTATAGTATCCATACCAGGGGCGGGGTTATCGGAACCCTTTACAAAATAATTAAGAACATATTGGGCCATCCAAAATAGGTTTCTATATTTTAATATTGACTATGCGATTTGAGAATTTTTGCCCTAAAGTTGAATTTTACATAAAAAATAGGCGTTTTTTGAATGGACCTGGTCCCCTCGTTATCAAAAATTATAAATTTTTTTTTTTCATTTAAAATATTTGATGTAAAGTTAGTTTTTCAAAAAGTACAAATTAATTATACATCCTCTTAGAAATTTTTTAGAAAACTTAAAAAGAATAAAAGTACGTTTTTCCCAAAAAAAATAGCAAAAAATTGCCTTTTTAAAATTTTTTAAATTCAAATACATGTAACTTTGGACAATTCTTTCTTTATTTGATATATACATTTGTTGTTAAACCTATTAAAGAAAAATCGAGCTCATCAAAAAACTGGAGTAGGGTGGGTAAAAATATTGAAAATTTAATTTTCAAATGCGAATATCTCCTAAGCTATAAGAGATAATTGAGGTTTTATGTAGAGCTCGACGAGAAGATTCCATATACGTAATCTTTTTGAAATCGGAACACAAACGAAGAAATAGAATCATTTTTAAAATTGAACATACCCGAGGTGTCCTACTTTGGGGACCCCTGACCCCGCTCCTGGTGGGCCCATGAGGTCCAAATTCAAAACTTAAACTCGACAACTCCTCTTTGCGCATGTGAAATTTCATTCAAATCGGATTAAGCGTTTAGAAGTTACAGATTTATTTCCCTCTTTTTTTTCTCATACCACTGTGCAAGTCCCTCTAACGTGAGTTTTAGGCAAAAATAAATATCAAAAATGGATTCCCCGACCCCAAAAATAGTAAGATACCACGACTTTCCGGGATAATAAAAATAAATAGGCATTGTTTTATCAAATTTTTAATGATTTTTTCTAGTTAGCCAGCATTTCAAAATCACTAACTTCAAATGCGTTCGATTTCATTTGCTTTTGGTTTCATTCGATTCCGATTTTGGTTGTTGTACAGTGTTATTGATATGAATTTATACTAGAAAAAAGTCAGAGCGAATTAGTTTAATATTTATCATATTAATTAATTTAATAGGTCAATATATTTTTCAAGTACGGAGTCAAATGTAATTTTTTTTATAAAAGATGTATTTATTAGCTGATTTTTATGAAATTTCAGAGAATACCTTTTTGCGTATTGTAACCGCTATTACTCATCATTGCGTCCAATTTTTTAAGCAGTTAACATGAGAAAATGTTATTGTATATTTTTTAGGAAAATAACTAAATTAATGATTTTTTAAAATTAAAGTAAAAAAAATAAATTTCTGTCCCAACGGCATAAAGGGGTTATTTCCATTTTGTTCGTTCCAATCATATTTCCACCCAGCAGTTAAGCAAGTAGTCAATGTATCCCATAAAGTCAGTAATTGTCACTAATGTCTTATCACTTGTTATAACCGGTATGTGAATCCAATGCACTCTCATTGAAATCAAAAAGTGTTAATTGGTCCCCTGCTAAGGAAAAGCACGTGTTAAAATAACTAGTCACTTAGCTATTGAAGTAACTAGATCTCAGCCTAAATTATGGGTAAAATCACTAGTTCGGGACTGTCTCCTAGAACTGCTGGGTACTTATAGTTAAATCAGTGATGGGCAAAAACACATACTATATCATTTGCGGTTGTGTGTGAAGCTGCAGAAAAAACAGATTATTGTAGTTAAGTTGCGTTGCAACTGATTTGACTTGTTTCGCTAAAATAAAAACAACAACATTCAACCGTTCATGATCGTAAGCCACACTAACGACTATATAGTGTACGTGTGTCGACATCGTGCAAAAAGCATTTTGTAGAATAGAATTTGAAAAATGCATTTCAGAAATTAAATAAAAATTCAAAACACATTCAAATAAATGGTGAAATTAATACATTTTACTTCAGCTTTGTATGGGTTAAAGCTGTCCAAATAAATAATATAATTCTTTTGATAGTAAAAAATAGACAATGAAGTGTTTTTTAAACAACAAATTATAAATTATGAAGTGTTTTTAAACAACAAATTATAAAATTTGATGCATAAGCCTACATTTTCTAGGAATTTGCTAATATTAAATCGATGCCCACTCTAACGCACAAATATGTATTGGGTGTATGACTAAAAAATGCATGATTTTTTAAAATTAGCTTTTATTTTGAAACATATGTACAATATAAATTTCTTCAAAGTATTGGCCATTGTTAGCTATAACTTTTTCCCATCTTTCTGGCCACATATGGATTCCAAGAAAAAAGAACTGCTTATTTCTTGATGCCAAGAATGAATCAAGCCAATTTCGGACACTCTGTTCTGAAGCGTACTCCAGAGAGAGCGTTCTGCATCAATCGAATCAACATGTGGCCGAGCATTATCATGATTTGATTAATATAAAGGTTTCATGTCTGGCCGCTTATTCTGGGCTTTTTTCGGCCAATGCTCGCTTCAAACGAATCAGTTGCGTTTCGGTACAGTTTCCCTATGATAGTTTGGTGAGATCAGATTTTAGCAGCTCATAATAGATAGAACCCCTTTGCTCCCACCAAATACAGAGAATTACCTTAGCGCTATGGATAATTTGACTTTGGTGTCGATTCGGCTGGTTGGCCGGGCTTCACATACGAACTCTTACGCTTCGGGTTATTGTATTGGATCAATTTATCATCGCAAGTAATGATTTGGAGCAAAAATTATTTTCTTTTACAGCGTTCAAGCATCATTTCGTACATGCAGAATCGTCTTTCAAGGTCTCTCGGCTCACTTTGTATGGTACCCAATGTCCCTGCTTTTGGATGAATTCTGAATTCTTTGGATGAAGTAGCTCGCAATGATTTTGCAAGCTCTTGTTGAGTTTTTCAACAACCTTCATGGACTAATGCCTCCAATTCTTGGTCTTCAAACTGTTTTTCCACTTTATTTTTTTCAAATTAAAGTAGTAAAGCAAAACTTCCTGCACATGATGAAAACAAAAAGTTTTGTTTGCACTATAATGTTCAATAACTAACTGAGAATAAATGACAATAAATAAAAAACAAAGACCGCGTTCAAAAGATACGCTATCTATTATAAATCCCGCAATTTTAAGTCATACACCCAATATATTTTAATATAAAGATTAAAAACAATTTTTGATATCGAAATATTGATCGTAGAACCAAAAAGTATATATCAGGGTCCTTATAATATTCTAAGACGATTAAGCAATGTCCGTCCATCGGTCTTTCTGTTGAAAACACGATAGGCTACAAACGAAAGGAGCTAGTTGGCTGATAAGGTTTGTTTGGTATTGAAAATGGACAATGAACCTAAATATTTCTACCGACTTTTGTAAGGATCGGTGTATTATTGATCCTACTCCCTGTACCATTCAGACCAAAACTTTTTTAAGTCCCCATAGAAGGCTAAAACTACACATTGATGGTGGGTATAAAACATTCGGCGAAGCCGAATATAGCAATCTCACTTGTATACTATCATTCCCTGGGTTTAAGTAAAAATTAATTTTAATTTCAACATTTTAAATTCTACTAAATTTCAGCAATATATTGTTTAGTTTGATGAAATTTAAATTGATTTTTGCTACAAAAGCCACTAAAATTGTATGAAATTAAAATACATGTGATTTCTTTAATAGAAAATAGGTTAATTGCATTATAAATATTCACACAACTGCCCCTCTAATTCTAAACCAAGAAGCAACAAAGAGAAACTTAAAGAAACTTCCTAAATACTCGTATATATATGACATGGTGCGAGTACGGGTGCGATTTGTTTAAAGTCTAGACAGACTGACTATTACTTTCTTTTATAGTTTTTCTTACGTTGGCAAATTTCTTTTGTGAGTTTTACTTTTCTTTTGTTTGCTTGTTTGTTTTGATTTTAATTTTCATCCCCCTTTTAAGGATTTCTCTTTAAATTCTATTCATGGTTTTTTAGTTTCTTTTTGTTTTGGGTGTTTTTATGCTTTTGTCAAAGAAAGTTTCTTTTTTGTTACTTTTAGTTTTATTTAAATTTGTGTTTTTGCTGCTGTATTATACAACTTTTATATAGACGTGTTTTTGTTGTTGTAGTATTCACTGTTGTTTTCCTTTGTTTCTCGTTATAACTTTTATCTTAATCATATTCAACATTTGCCCAAAACACACTGTGAGTTTCCTTCTCTGCTCACAATCCACCTGCTTCCCCACCCACTGCCAAAGCAACACCACCTGATTAAGATTTCCGTTTCCAGTCTCGATCCCCTTCTCTTGCAAGAGTTTGCTGTTAAACTTTGTTGTTGGGTGATTCGGTTGGTTACGATGGGTTGGTTGTTCATTCTTATTAACCTTGCCTTGCAGTCATTGCACCCTTGTGTATATTTTTCCATTTTCGTATCTGAAAATACCGTTATATTTTTATGTTTGTGTGTGTTTGTGTAAATATTTTCGAATGTTCCTTGTTCTTTTGCTCTTTCCTTGCTTTTCGATTTGTTTGTTGCTGTTTTGCCTCTTAATTTATATTAAAACAAAATTCTTTTGTCTTACAAAAACAACAGACCTTTAAAAAGTGAATTTATTTGTGGAATTTAGTTTCAAAAAAAAGAAATCGACCAGGGTCATTTATGTTTGTTTGTTTGTGTGTTAGTGTTAATAAATTAGATTGTAATCTTTAAAAAAAATAATCCATTTTATATAAAATTAGCTTTAATAGGATATTTAAGGTGAAGTTTAAACATATTTTCCAATTTGTTTTAGTTGGCATTAAGGAATTTCAAAAGTAATTAACTTTAAAATGTCCCTTGGTGCTGGTAAAATATTCAGTAAAATGTTGTATAAATATATATTTGAATTAAGGGGACTGATGTCAAACAGGTGTACGAATTTTAATATTTCATTCTTTATCTAGCAATGATTACAAAAATACTTGTAATATGTAGTACGCACAGTGGGGAATAAATAAATGGTAATAAATATGTAGTACATTCGAAATTATTTAAAAATTGTTTAAATAAAGTTAAGTAAATCCGTAAATATTTTTAAGGATAATAATTTAGAATACTGTATTATGCTCATTCCTTCCCATCAATTCACTTGATATGAGGAGCCGCAGAACAAAAGGTACTTTTTTGCTCATTCCAAATTTTTGAGAAAATGTGTTTTATTTATTTCGCCCTCTTAAAAACTGCATGAACCTGGAAATGGTAACAACTTTATTACGTATCAATAGATACATCTATCTGCCATAAGTCACCACGTTAAATGTTAAGGATGCTTGATATAAATCCACTTTTATATCGGAAAAAAGACCTTTTGTTAAAACAAAATTAAAAAAAGTACGTTTTTTATGCGTTTTTTTAAACGATAACATTATGAATTAATGTTTTTAAACCTGATCTAATAAATAAACAAATTACAAATTACAATTTGCCGTTTTATACTACTGTTGTTGAAAAAAAAATTGTACTTTTTGATAAGCACCAATTTTTGTAGAACCCATTTACTTAGTAACTTGATTGTTTCTAGTAGATTTCTACTCAAATATTATAAAAATATCAAAAACCAAATTTTTCAAAAAATGCGAAAAAGTATGTTTTGAGCTGCGACACCTCATATAAAATTTTACACAAGAAAAACTGTTTTGGTTGTTATAAACGAATTTGTATCTAATCGAATGATTCAGTCTTAATGACCGAATTTTTGTGTTGTGGCTGACAAATTTAAATTGAAGTGACAATAACTCGGATATTTCCATCGTAATTCTTCTTTCTCAACCAGTGATGCCAAGTGTAGGGAATTTTCCCTTTTTGTAGGGATTTTTTCCCAAAATTTCAAATGTAGGGAAAAAGGGAAAGATTTTTTACTTTTGTCGAATTATAGGGATTTTTTGCAATGGCAATTTAAAACTACATATTATGTATTTTCCAAATATAAAATTAAAAAAACATAAAATTTGTTCAAGCATATCATTAGAAATTCGTAAATCTGGTATAATATGAAGTAAGTAATAATGTGGCATCTTTAATATCATAACCGCTTTCAAACTACATACATATATAGTGATTATCTCAAGGCGTATTAACTCACTCACTCACCTTGTTAATACGCCTTGGATCCTCCTTTTTACGGTATTTGACATTTCCTTAAAGAACTAGCTACAAGAGTAGATTCTACAAATAAATTTTCTTTTGAAGTAAACACATGTTTGGTTTTGTGAATTTTTGTACATACATACGTACTCCATCTTCGCAGGTCTTATCGATTTTAATAAGTAAGTTTTTAAGAAATAAATGTCATTATAAATTAAAACAACAAATTTTTTAAAAAATTTCCGATTCGTCTTCTGATAATGATGGAAACAAAGTAAAGAAATACTGCTCAAGTTGGTTGAGAAACGAGAAGCTAATGGGATGGCTGGATCCGGTCAAAGATGACGACTTTAAATGCAGATACAAGGCTTGTGTGCTAATACCCAAATGCACCAAAAAATCTTTCAAAAACAAAATCCCGAACAATGGATTCTCGTTTTGGCAAGCAAGTCCTGGAAAAACCAATGATGTGGCCAATTTCAAAATCCGATTAAGCCTTTTTTTTTTTGATTGAACACAACTTAGCTGTTCAAAAAAGAAAAAAGTAGTGTAGGGAAAAATTTAGGGAAAATCAAAAGTGAGTGTAGGGAAAAAAGGGATTTTTTTTCATAAGCGTAGGGATTTCTGAAAAAATCTCCTGGCATCACTGTTCTCAACTGACTTTATTTTGCTAGAACCGAAAAATTCTATGAATATAATCAAATCATTCGATTGGCTAAAAATATGGTCATCACAGCAAATCTGTTTCTCTGTGTATTTTAAATTTGATATACACAAAACTAGAACATTTTTGTAGCAAAAATATTTTTTAAGGCAACCGATTTTATTGTGAAAACTCAGCCAATATCTCCTGTGTTTGAGCACATGCAGAGTTAAATTTAAAGCTTAATGTCTTGGCTATACACTGCCTATATCAGGCGCGTATCCAGGGGGTTGAAAAAAGGAAATTTCCCCCAAAACAGTTTTAATATAAAAAAAGGAAAAAAAGAAAAATGTTTTACTTTATTTTCTCCCCCCAAATGGTTGACCTGGATCCGTGCCTGGCCTATATTTAGATATTTTCTTAAATGGGCATTTTCAAGATTATTCAGATTTTCTTAAGAAAGTCGGGTTAAAAATATTTGTCCTGAAATTGACCCATTGTCAATCCAAATTGCTAGATTGCGTTCTTTCGTTGGAAAGTCCTTCAAAATAGCTTTCATTTATAAATTTTAAGTCATGTCATCCTCTCTAAAGTAGGAGTCGCCGACAAATAATATCAAATATAGTCATGAGAATCAGCAAAATCTACCCATAAATGGTTGAGTTCCAAAATTTTGTCATGCAGCAATGTGTTGCCAATAAAAAAAATTATTGTGACAGCTGACAGGTTGTGGTTAATAAAAATGGAACATTACAGCAGAGAACAGCGCATTTTCATTTTTGATGGCTATGTCAATACAACAATTTGGAAGATCGGCAACGTATTACTGGATAGTGATAATTCTGCATTGAGAATTTGATGTTCTACTTCTACAGGGTTGGTCCATTAATCCAGCAGTTGAAATTTCGTACTATATAGGGACCAGTAGGCAATAAGCCTGTTGCTCTATACAAAGCTTAGATGTGCCAGAACTACTCTGCTATGACCGAGCTTTAAATACGACATTCATGGCGTATCCTACAACCGTGGTGGTTATTGCGTCTCTATGAATGTCTTTTAAAGCTGCCTTATGCGAATTTCGATCCAATTGATCCTGCACATACCTCTGTTTGTTCTCCTCTTATACTCGAAGATCGTTCCTGATATTCCTCGGAATAGACTTCAGATATGTCGAAGCTATGATGACTCCTTTGAATATATCCCAAGAGGAACTGATTTGTCAGCATGACGTTGTGTTTCATTACTTTGAGAATCTTCGTTACAGATAGTGTTCCGAGGTTATTTGCATTTAGCCCGTTACAATTGTAAGGAAGCATTTTAGCAGCCAGTGGATAAAACTCACTGACCGACCAGTCGCTTGTGAGTATCCAACAAGGTTTCCCTATCCAGATCAAGCAGTGACTGTTGCTGTTGCTCAACATCGTGACATGATTACAGAGATCATTCTGCCTAAATTAAATGATATTGATTTAGACAACAAGTGTGGGTGGCACATGTCCTACAGCCCGTAAAATAATACAATTACAGCACGAGACATTTTCTGGTCGGGTACTCTCTCATTTCGGTGATCATATAATTGGCTGGCTACCTTGATCATGCGGAGGAGAAAATAAATTTTCGGCCATTGCCTAAAGTAATTTGCCTAGCTATACCTATCTAAAAAATTCGCATTTATCATGTTTGAAGCTTGTTGTTATCAAATATGTAAAAAGAATTTTAATTTTTTTTTAAACCTTTGAGAGAAATTTTGATAAATTTTTCATAATAAATTCAAAATTATGACTTCGATTACTTTTTACGACTGGACGAATTGAGAAATTTCAAAAACACCATTGTTAGCTGTGACCTTTTCTCATTTCTCTGGCAACATATGGATTCCGATGCAAAAGTACTGCTCATCTTTTGAGGCCAAGAACGAATCAAACCAATATCTGATACTCTGTTCCAAAGTGAAGCGTATTCAAGAGAGAGCGTTTTGCAGCGATCGTAACAAATAGCAGTAGAACGGGGCACTGTCTGTATTATAAAGCGAGTGAGGTAAAACTTGCCAACCACTTCATTCTAAATACTTTTTAACAGGTATTGCAACATGTGGCCGAGCGTTGTCATGGTGGAATATTACGGTTTCACGTCTGGCCGCATACTCTGAGCCTTTTTCTGCAAATGCTCGCTTCAAACGAATCAATTGCGT
Source organism: Calliphora vicina (assembly GCF_958450345.1). Taxonomy (NCBI): domain Eukaryota; kingdom Metazoa; phylum Arthropoda; class Insecta; order Diptera; family Calliphoridae; genus Calliphora; species Calliphora vicina. The sequence continues at coordinate 26,522,386 of NC_088782.1, read as the reverse complement.
TCGATACAGGTTCCATGTGATGGTTTGACCAGATTTCAGCAGCTCATAAGAGATAGGACCCTTTTGCTCCTACCAAATACAAAGCATTACCTTAGCGCAATGGATGTTTGACTTTGGTGTCGATTCGGCTGGTTGGTCGGGCGCTTCGGTTTATCGTAATGGATTCATTTGTCATTCCAAGTAATGATTCTGTGTAAACATTATTTATTTAATATACTTCTTTATTATTGCTCCTTTTAACGAATACATAATTCGAATTCTCTGTTTAATATACTGTATTTTTCTTTGTTTTCTAACTCATTTTCCTCGGATTTGCAGTTTTTTTTACGTGTTTTTATATCTATTTCACAAAAAGATTAGATTTGTTTCATTTAAAATTGTTGTGTTTTTTCTTTCTTTATGTTTGTTTATTCATTCTATTTCTGATATTTATTTCCAACTTTGTTTTTATGTTCCCTTTAGTCCTATTAAGTAGTATGTGGACTTTTTCTCCGTTTCCAAAAAAGTGTATATTTCGTTAAGGTTCTTTTTTACCCCAAAAACAAAAAAACAAAAAAAAATGTTCGTTGTCATGCTTTGTTTCCTTGAAATCCTTTAAAGCCAGTGAGGGAACTGTTTTGTGGTGCATTTCAAAGTTGTGTTAGTTTTTAGATTTAGCCTGGTTTGCAGTTGTTACAATTTCAGTTTGTTTGTAGGGTTTTATCATATTGGTAACTTTATTTGGTAGTCGGTTTTTTTTTGTTAATGCCATAATGCAAATTTATATTTTTTTCCATTTAATTCCATTCCTTTGTAAAAGGGGTATATTTATGTCAGTCAGTATGTTTGTATTTTAATCTGTGATCAAAAATATTAAAAGTAGATTTTTTACGAAAAAAATACACAAAATTTTTAAATACACTTTTATAGCAAAATATTCCTTTTTTTTGTTTCTTGTAGTTTTTTATTTTAGCGCGTGGCTTTACTTTTTTGTGTTGCTGCCTTATATTGTTTCGTTTGCTGATAAAATGCTCTAAATATTTATAGAAAGTATTATAATGTTTGCCAAATATAACCAAAAACTGAAAATTATTTAAAACAAAATTAAGTTTTATTCTCCCTCTATTTAATTTAACAAAAAAAAAAAAGAACTCACATTTAAGCACATACAGTGGGGCCGCTTAAAGACTAATAGATATGATATATTTATAAAATAGTACATTGTATTAATTTAATTTGAGTTTGATTGTCTTATTTTTCTCGGTTTTTATTTTAGAATAATCTCTCTTATATTTCAAAACCCCTAAATTAATTTTAGTTTAACCCTTAACCTGGTGTCGATATTTCCAGTTACTAAATTGGTATCGGGGGCCTAAATTGATCCCATTGAAATTAAATCTTTACTGTTCTAAACATAAGTTTTAAAATTATTTTTTTTATTTTTTAAATTAAACAACATTTTCTTATATTGAAATAAAAGTTTTATTAATTAATTTTGTATATAACATAACTTGTTTCTTATATAAATAGTAGCCTTTTGTTTTTAAGTATTATTTTTTTAATTTTGGGTTCCATTTTGACCCCTCGATACCAGTTAAGGGTTAAAAACATTGGGACACTTTGAAAATGCATGGAATTTGAAATACCCTTAAAAAAAACAAAATCTGGACGTGATAGATACTCGAACAGTTAAGAACTTAATTTTTGTAAAAATAATCTTTAATGAAATATTATTTCATGATCTTTTCATGAAAATATTTTCATTCTTAAAATCAAATTCCAAAAAAGTTCAAATTTGTAATTTAAAGCTAAGCCTTAGACTTTTTTTTAACTTTTTAGGCTCCAAATTCCATATTGTTACGTTTTTACCTTTTAATAACGTTGGTTTATTTACTTTTAATAAACCACATTATTTTAATTGCAAATAAAAATGATCAGTAATTTAAAAATTGTAACAACTCTTTGTTTATTTAAATTAACACAACAATTTAAATAGTCACTCTCTTTTAATATTTATATTACACACTGGTAGAACAGTTGATGTTAAGTCCAATAGCGTCTTTAATACACTAACTCCTCTCTAACTCGCCATTACTATTTGTATACACAGTGCAATCTTCTAGTAGTTTCATGAATTATCTAACAGACAAAACTAGAATGTTCTATTTCTAGAGCTTTAGCAGCGTTAACAGTTAATATTGTTATACTTATAAAAAATGTTAATAACAGCATGTTATCAACATTGTTGATATGTAGAAATTTCTACTGATGGAAGTATTTATAAACATGATTAATGTTGCAAGCAGTCGTTACAGACCGTTAAATTTAAATTGATAGTGCAATTTAGTAATAATATCTTATGAATAATGGATTTATTTACTTCCAATAAAAACCCCACATCTCTGCTCTGCATTGCCATCTAAGATAAACTTTTAGAAAAAAATGGTAGTTGTTATTTTGATAACATTTTAAAATAAATAAAGACCAGATTTTTAAAATTTTTTTTAAAATATTATTGATAAAACATAACGTAATTCAAAATAAGTCCTGAGATATCTTTAGCTCAAATATTTTTTTCTTTGGCCAGGGTCTAAATTTATGTTGGATTTTTTTTCCAAACTCGATCCCACTGTACCTCCATTATTTAGTCTTAATATGTATCTAGTACATACAAATACCCATAATAGTGGTTGTTTGAATATTTTTCGGTATTATTATTAAATTATTTGTTTTTATCTCAAATAGTTTTTTTATCTACTCATAACTTTCAGGCAAAACTATGGAATTGTTAGGTATCTAAAGTGCCCTGCAGTTTTGAAAGTAGCAATTAGCAATAGCAACGTATAATCGTTATCACTAGTTACTTTTCTAACCCTAAGTCAATTGCTTGCATATGGGAAATTCCATATCATCGCACGTGACATTTGTACGCCTATAGAATGGAATAGACTTTGCAAAAATAAGAGTATCTGAAAATATTTTGGTCTTTATGTTCCATTCAGAGAGTACTAGAGTAACTTCGGGTATTGTGGACTATGCGTCTAATGTGGACCAGTGTCTTTTTTCAGAAACTATTGAAGGTATGATAAAACTGATTTGTCGTACATTTTACAATTTGTTTGAAACGACAATTGCACATCTGCTTTCATGAGTAATTGATATATTGGCTTTTTATTCATGTATTGAAATTAATGCGCCTGCTCAACATTTTTTTCGGCTCAAGTAAGAAACAAAATTTGGTACAGTTACTTGGTAGAATTTAATGTTTGGTTGTTTTATATAGTTAAAGTGGACACGTAGTTTTGCATATATTTGGTAAGAATTTAAGCACATTTAGATAATTAGGTAAAAATAACTTTTTACCACTGTAACCCAAGTTCGTGTAATGTGGACCACTTAAATTACTTGATTATGTACTACTGGTCCATATTACCCGACAATAACTATGTACTTTGTAAGCAATCTATCTAAGCCAAGAACGCGACTTTTTAGTTTGTATTAATAAAAATATATTGAAATTAAATTTTTTAATCATTCATGATTAGCTGGTTCATGAATTTTATGTATTAAATACTAGTCCACATTACCCTCATATAGTGGTCCATATTACCCTAAAATTTTTTTTAATGCTGATTTTTGGGTTCCTTAAAATATTTTCACATAAATTTTTTATCCTTTAACGGAAAAAATTTTCAACTGCAAAAACCATTAGAGAATACATTAGCTAATTTATTGCTTCACAACTCTTTTAATATCGATATATATTGTGGCCAAAATTTAGAAAAAACAAAACGGTAGTCCACATTACCCGAAGTTACTCTACATATATTTTAAGATCATGGCCATCATCTATTTCAATGTAATCATTACAAATGTCACATTCAACTCCACTTTAATCTAAGTTAATATTTTGATTATTAATTGCGATTCTTCAAATATTTTATTCCGTACCTTTTATTTTCATTAGTTCAAGTCCTAAGTAAAAAATTTTTAAAGATTTGTTTTTAGAATTGTAACTTCTTGCAGTAATATTTATATATTTATAGAAGGAGCTATCGGAACACTCATCTACAGTGATCGAAAGTATCTTTGTCTTTAGTTATTTGTCGAATTTCAGAAACAATACAATTTTTGTGAGTCATTATTACTTATTTAAATTTGGAATATATGAACATTTATTCGTTTTATTCGATTATTCTACATAAAATTGTTCGAATTATTCGTTATTCGAAAATGGCCATTTTTAAATTGATCGAATAATTATTCTTAAGAAATTATTCGATTAATCGAACGATCATTGGTCGAATGAATACCCTAATGTAGACATATGCGAAAATTTGCGAATCGTGAGAGGCGATATGTTTTCTTTTAATTTCTTACTCTAAATCAAATATTATTCTTTTACAATCCGTCATATTTAAATAAAAACAAGCTTTGGATGATTTCATAATATACACATTTTAATATAAAACGTGACATACCGTACGTGACAGATTTTTTTGTTATAGTAAAACAGTATATATTCTGTAAATATATGTATACAAAAATTAAACAATAAATAGAAAATGTATATTCGGTTTCAATAAACAATAGCAAAAAACAAATTCATTTGATACTACATGCTAATTGGAAGCCAATTAATTTAAAAAATTAAATTTATACAGTTTAAACTATTATTTTTGCCCTTAAAATGTTGTAATAAGCTCTAAATACTTTCACATAGTAACATTTTAGTGTTTTCTCCTATTCAAGTCATCTTGAAAAAAAGTTTCAAGGGTTTTTGCTTTTTAGGTCGTGGTTGTCATTCTCGTGGAATTGCCCATATGCATTAGTTTCCGCTTCATCGATATTTATATTAATTGGCTGAGAACGAAATTAAACAATAAAGAAAATAGATGTTCAATAGAGCAATCTTGTCAATTCCTAAAACTAATAAAAATATTCACAGTATTATGAATGAGTTCAGAACATGAAGACATCTATATATGTAAAAATTTAAATGGTCCATGTAATGGCATCACGTGAGAACGGCTGGTGCGATTTGGCTAATTTTTGGTTTGTAAAGAATAAAAATTTCGGAAAAAACACGGATTTTTTTTTTTTGAGACCAGTCAACTGTAATCAAAAAAGCTCCCTAAAGTATGTAGTACAAAAGAAAAATCAAAAACACAATTTTTAACTTTATTAGCTAATGGTAGTGAAAATGGCGTAATCTAGCTTAATTCCCATTATTTCAGAAATTTTCTACATCCCCAAAAAGACAATTCAATTTAAAATTCAAAGAAAGTTGTTTTTGTTCTACTATTTACATCACTAGCGAATGGTAGAGCAATTAGGGTCAGTCTAAGTAACTGGTAGTCCAGGCGCGGATTCAGGTCAACCATTTGGTGTGGGGAAAATCTTAATTTGTTCTACTTTTTCTTTTTTTTTCATGTGAAAGTGAAATACATTCCACAATGCGGAACAAGTTCCATTAACTGCAGGGTGTTCCTACATATTCCATTAATCATACATACATATTTCAGAGTTTTTATGTATACACTCTTAAATGAGAGAGAGCCTTTGGCTTGTCATAATTGCAAATTCAAAGCGTGTTTTATATGTATGAACGTACGCACTTCCTCGTCTATTTAAACGTTTGTTTTAAATATAATTCAGTTTTATATTGTTGTTGGATTATTGTCATTATGTGCGGTTTTTGTTATTATTTTTATTTTTCTTTCAAATTCAATTGAAATTCCGTTATTTCAAATGTGTTTAATAATACATAATAGCTATTATAAATACATATGTATTAAATCTTATGCATACATTGTTGGTATTATGTATATTTTTTAATTTCTTTTAAATTAAACAATGAACAAACAGAAAACTGAGTGTGTGGATTTAAACATTGACAAAAAAAAATCATTATTTAATTTTCCAGTGTGAATATAATGTTGCTAAATCAATGTTCTCACAAGTGTTACTTCCGTTTTAAACATATGAATTGCGCTCACATGCACACAATCACACACACACACATGGACAGACACACAGGCACGTGTTTTTTGGAAACAGTTAGTTAAACGGCCTTAACATTTTTAACGGCCTTAATAAATATTTTTAAGAAATTTTAATTTTTTTTCCTTAAAAATATTTGCAAGTTTTGGTTTTTCTAAGTCTCTCAACACTAAATATAACAATGCTGAATTTTGTTTTATTTTTTAGCAAATTTTTTTAATTTCCCTTACAATCTGCCTTTTATAGTTTTTTTCTTTTCTTAATTTCTTATTATTTTTTAATGATTTTTCCTTCCCTTTGGCTATAATTTTTCACTTTATGTTTTGGCTTTATTTTCTCATCATGGATATAAATATTTGTTTTAAACATTTAAAATGTTTTTCCATTTTTAAACGTTATTAAAATATTAATCCGAATTGGAAATTTCTTTTTGATACCTTATAGTGGGCGTGGCTGCTTTAAATAATCGAAGAATGGCTTATTATCCACAGTTTATTGTAAGTATTTTTTTTTTGTAATTTCTTTTAGCATTTCGTATGAGAAATTTCAACAATGTTAACTTTTGAAGACATAAAGCTTATCATGTATAAACACAGATTGCTTAAGATCTATATTTCTATATTTTTTTAACGGCATATATATTCTTTATATTTAGATCAGTGGTCGGCACTCATATCACCAGTGAACGAATATCATCGGTTATTTACTTGTAACACAAACACGAATCTTTAGCTAGTTTGATTGCAACAGAGAATGCAAGTCCTTTTGTATTATATTATTATAAACCATGCCGGCCACTGGTTTAGATTCTTTATGGTGACATAAACATAATTTGAAAATTAAAATCTCTACGAAAAGAATTTTGGCATAATTTTTTGTTTTGCTGTAGAACAATTTAGTGTAAGCTGTATGTCTGACTGAGTATCATTCCATTTTTAAAATATTTAGAACTTATTTTTACCATTTTTTTCAACGAAATCTTATGGCAATGCAACACTAGTATAAGCTGCTATATAGACCTGTGACTTAGGAAAATCCAACAAGAAAAAGTCTAACGGGGTCATATCACACGATATCGGTGGCCAAGTTTTTGGTGGGTTACTCGTTTGGGTTATGAAATCTACTATTCGAATGAGTTTAACTAGCAGTTTTCAAGGAATCCAATTTTGATATTTTAAATGTTTAAAATCTTTGAAATTCTATGGTTTCAATTTCTATACTTAAACTAGGGGTTTAACCGAAACCAAAATTTTAAATGAAGTTATGACTGTTTATTTATTTAATTTGCAAATGCTGCAAAATTTAAAAAAAAAACAAAGTTTTAGTTATTTTCAAATATCCGATAACACAAAATATTCTAGTTGTATCGAAAAATCAAAAGTATCCAGTAGTTTTAGGAGACAGTTTCGAACTGGTGATTTTACCCATCTTTTAGGGGACAACTAGTTACATAACTAGCTAAGTGACTAGTAATTTTAACACGTGCATGTTAGGGGGTCAATTGACCCTTTTTGATTACAGTGAGACTGTCTGAATGTTGGTCCAAATTAGTCAACGCTTTGGATCCACATACTGGTTACATAGCGTAGTTAACTTACTAGCTACCTAGCAGATTTCTTGATCAGCTACATAACTGGTTATTTTAACATGTACGGGTGCTAATTGTCCAGTAAACGAATGATTGTAAACAAACCTTCCTCCGACAATTCTCCAATAGATGGCTTCTGATGGGTAAAATAACTACTATCTAAAGTGGAGTACAAAATTAATGTTTAATATGACTTTTCTATAGATTACAAAGATACACTTAAGTGACAATTGGATCCACACTAGATTACCTGGGATGTATAAAGTAACCAATTGTTAAATGACCCAAAATAAATAAATTGGAGTCAGCAAAGTGATAGGACAGAGAACGTTCTGCATCGATCGAAACAAATAGTAGTCGGACGGGCACGGTCTGGACTATAAAGCGGTTGCGGCAAAACATCCGAACCACTTCATACCTTTTAACAGGTATTTTCAACATGTGGCAGAGCGTTGTCATGATGGAATATTATGGTTTCATGCCTGGCCACATATTCTGGGCATTTTTCGGCATTCGGTACAAATTCCATGTGATGTTCTGGCCAGATTTCAGCAGCTCATTATAGATAGGTCCTTTTCGTTCCACCAAATATAAAGCATTACCTAATATCCACGGATATTTGGCTTTGGTGTCGATTCCGCTGTTTGGCGGGCTTCACTTACCATCTCTTACGCTTCGGGTTATCGTAATGGATTAATTTTTCATCGCAAGTAATGATTCGGTGAAAAAATTATTTACTTTTATAGCATTGAAGCAGTATTTCAGACATTCAAAATCATCTTTCAAGGTCGTATAGGTACTATTTTCCTGCTTTTGGATGAATCCTGCTGCTCGCAAACGTTTTGAAATTGCTGCCTGAGTGGCTCCCAATAACATTGCTAGCTATTGTTCAATTTGACTATAATCTTCATAGAGTAATGCCTCCAATTCTTAGTCTTTAAACTTTTTTCGCTGATCTGGGCGATCTTTGTTTTCCATGTCAAAATCACTACTTCTAAACCGCACATTCCATCTCTCTCACGTTTTTTCAAATTAAAGAAGTGAAGCAAAACTTCCCGCATATGAAGCTTTGTTGGTACAAAATTCAATATTTTCGAAGCAAAAAAACTTTTTTTTACACAATAATGTTCAATAACTAAGTGAAAATAAATGACAGATATGTACCCTTCAAAATGACATATAAATTATTAAAAAATTACAAAAAACGCCATCCCGCATTTTTTTTATATTATCACCTGATTTTGTTTCAATAATATCTCAATATTTAATAACTTATCCCAAAACCGATACCGATCGGCTTTCAACTTTTTAAAACCGAAACCTCGGTTTCGAAATACTTCGAATTTTTGGAAACTCCAACTTAAACCGTCCATCTAGTATCCAGTGTTTTGTATAGTAGTTCTCTCATTTATATCAATAATAATTTTTTTCAATTTAAATGCATTCAGCAAATGTCTACTATTGTTATGCTGCCAAAAAACTATTATTTTTTTCCTTCAGCTCTGTACTCGTACATATGGGCAATTCCACGAGAATGATAACCACGACTGAAAAAACAAAAACTCTTGAAACTTTTTTTCAAGATGATTTGAATAGCAGAAAACACTAAAATGTTACCATGTGAAAGTATTTATAGTATTTATAACATTTTACAAAATAATTGTTTAAACTGACTAGATCGTTACTCGCAACTGATCTAGTTGATACAGGCAAAAATTTTTTTATTATAAATTTTTTAAAACACTAAGTTTTAAGCTATATTTTGATAAAAATATATTTTTACTGCAATTTTACTTTTATCATTCTTTGAAATACTTTCCCCCGTATTCACAAAAAAATCAATTTTAAGGTTTAAAATACAATTTAGTTAAAACACATTTTAGGCCTAAAATAGCTTTGTTATAAATTCGTATTCATAATCCGCATTTTAAGTAAACAGTATTTTAATATTTTTTTAAATTCTGTGATGGTAACACTATAACTTTTATGTGCCACTTCAATCATAGTGCAGCAAAACAACGAATATTAAATAATAAAGTACTCGTAATATTTTATTTTTCAGTAAATAAAATCTGAAATTACAGATTAAACTTGTTGTTAAACTTACACAATCAGCGAATAAAAACCATTCCTATTTATATTAAGCCTAACTGTATTAATATACAAACATTTTTATATATTTTTTTCAATTATTATTAGAAGTATTCGAATGGCGAATATTCTGTGATTAAATAAACATCACTATTTTATGATTTGTTTTATTAATTTATTTTTATTGTCATTTTATTAAATTGTAACAGAATCTAATGATTTTCTATGAGAAAACTCTTAATTTTAATGCCGGAGTGAGTATATTAGATTGTGTGGACCTTCCTCCACGATGTTTACACATTTAATTACTACATTCCGTTAAAGGTTAACAGTAAATTACAAAAATGTCTATAAAACTAACTTGTGAACCTCATGTAGCTCACTGCCGGAGGAATATCTAACAAAATCATATATTATTATAATTCCCCAGCGGAGTTAAAATTATGTTTAGCAATTGCAATATTATCGTCTATTATTGCAAATTTATAAACATTTATCTTTAAAATTCCTTTTTTTTAAGATAAAATGTAAAAAAAATACCTTAAAATAGGTTTAAAATAGGGTCGAAGCAATTTTAAAATTCGTTTATTTAAAACATCATTTGAAATAGGTATTTTAAGCTAAAATACGTTTATGAATACAATTTTAAGGAATTTTGCTTAAAAATGCCTTAAAATGCTGTTTAAAATTTTTATGAATACGGCCGTTTGAATTTAATATTGTTTTTATGTTTTAGAAATAAAAAGTGAAGAGATTTTATTCAAACGAGCCTTTTTTTATTGATATCAATTTGATACATTGCGACTTGTCTCGATTGAAAATTATTGCGATGGTTAATTAATATGTTTTGAAATGAATTGATTTTTTTTCAATTACCAAATTCTTTATTGAAACCGAATGTATATTTTCTATTCACTTTTTTAGTTTTTGTATACGTACATTTACAGAATATATATTGTTTTATTATAAGAGAAAAATCTGTCACGTACGGTATGCAACGTACGGTATGTCACGTACGATATTAAATTTTATTTATTATAAAATCATCCAAAACATTTTTTTATTTAAATATGACGGATTGTAAAGGAAAAATTAGTGTAAGAAATTAAAAGAAAACATAACGCCTCTCACCATTCGCAAATTTTCGCATATATCTACATCAGCGAAATGCAATGAGCTCTCAAATGAGCTCTCTTGTTTTTATTTTCACATGTACGCAAGCACACACATTGTATAAAAACAGTCAGTCTCGCATGAGCATTGATAGAAGCAGGTTGTGTTACGCTCAAGGTTGCCAATTTAGCCATTTTCCGGCTAGATCTAGCGATTTTATTTTCATTTAGCCATAAAAAATGGCTAGATTTAATCTAGCCGGAAGATTTAGCCATTTTAAACTTTTCTTGAAGTTTTTTTAAAAAATATACTATTATTTTTAATCAAATGACAAAGAAATAGTCTTTTTTTAAAAAAAATCTTACGTAGTGAATTTGATGAGAACAGGCTGCGTAATTGTTTCCAACGCAAACACATCAGTCATATTCAAAAATCAATTTTGCATTTATTTAATGGATCCGATTTTGTTTATAAGTGCCCAGAAATTTGTTTAATTTACCAAAAAGGAACCAATTTATATTGATATTACAATTTTTTAATCTGCTAAGAAATGTAATATTTTATATACATACTAGTAAAGGCGATCTCACTAAATAAAAATACAATATTTATGAATTTGTATTCAGTCATTTTGGGTTTTAGCCATTTCTAGCCATTTTTAATTCTAAATCTAGCCATTTTCTGAGCTGAAGAGTTGGCAACCTTGGTTACGCTTTTATGCTTGTTTATTTCATTATTTCAGCTAGTTGTTTTTGTTTTTGCCAGAGAATAATTCTCAACTCATACAACTACAATATCTAAAAACTGTAGTGGTGTGAGTTTGCATTTCGCTGATCTACATGTACCACAAAATTAGCTCCGTTTTATGTCACGTACGATATACCATTATTTCGCTCGATATTTTGGACAACAATGTTTCAAAAGAACTTATTATTATACCCTTCACCTTCGTGAGAAGGGTATATATAAGTTTGTCATTCCGTTTGTAATTTCTACATTTTTCATTTCCGACCCTATAAAGTATATAAGTATATTCTGGATCCTTATAGATAGCGGAGTCGATTAAGCCATGTACGTCTGTCTGCTGAAATCAATTTTCTGAAGACCCCAGATATCTTCGGGATCCAAATCTTCAATAATTCTGTCAGATATGCTTTCGAGAAGTTTCCTATTTAAAATCAGCAAAATCGGTCCACTAATGGCTGAGATATGAGGAAAAAAACAGGACGACCTCGAATTTTTTTACCTATATCTGGATTACTAAGTCATTAATATAGACAATATGGATATCTAATGATAGATATTTTAAAGACCTTTGCAACGAGTATATAGACCATAGTAAGTTGGACCTACGATGGGTCAAAATCGGAAAAAATATTTTTAACCCGATTTTTTTTCACAAAAAAAAAATTGTAAATAACAAAAAAAAATTTTTAAATTTAAAATTTAAAAATTTTATTTACCTAAAAATATTTAAAATTTGTATTTTGAAGTATAATTTGGTTAAGGGTATATAAGTTTCGGCACTGCCGAATATAGCTCTCTTACTTGTTTTTTTAAAATATAGTACTCTCTGAATGGAACATAAAGACCAAATTATTTTTGAGATATTCTTATTTTTGCAAAATCTATTTCACTCTATAGGCATACAAATGTCACGTGCGATGACATGGAATTGCCCATATGTACTATGTATGTATTTTGCTGTAGGTTGTTATTATTGTATGTCCGATTTCCCTGTATTTGATTGGTTCTTTCCTTTTATGCTGTAATTTTTTTTATTATTTCTATTATTTTTTTTTTTTGGTTTGTTTTTGTTTTATTTTGCTGCTTTAGTTTTGTATTTGTATAGGGAAAAAAACCTACAAACATAGACCATAGTGCATAAATTATAAATGTGTTTGTCTGTTTTTATAATTACTAATGTCTATATGGTACATAATAAATATTGTATGTGAGTGAGTGAGTGAATGAGTGATTGTAAAGGCTGTAGGGGTGGGGAGTGTGTTACATTATTGAGTACTTTGTGTGAACTTACATAATCTATTGTATTCATATTCATTAAACAAACATATTTACAAACATTTGCAAATGCATTTGTATCTCTGTATGTGGGAATGAATGTGTGTGTGTTTGTATGTAGTATTTGCTATCAGTTATATATCATTTATATGTCATCACTATATAGGTCTCATTGTATTGTTGATGCCGATGCTGATGATGATGGTATTTTGCTGACAATTTTCTTCTTTTTTTATTTATTGTATTTTCACATTGCAATTTTATGAAGTGTAGATTTTTAATGTTTTTTTGCTGTGGCTGTTGCTGTTGTGTTTTTTCTATTATTTTCAATTTATTTTAAATATCAGGGAGTAAAATACCCGACAGCATGTCTTTAAACAGGGTGACTAATTGCATTTGTTTGATTATTATACTTACAAACATACATGCATGTGTTTCTATCATTTTAGAATTGATATGTCCAGGGATTTTTTCTTTATAAAATTATACGTGTTTTATTTTTTAATTATTTCAATAACTATTATTTACAGTTTTACTCAACTAAATAGTAGTGTATAAATATAGAAAGAATTTCTTTAAAAACCCAGAATATTGCTGGATAAACTGAATAATATACCCAGAAAAAACTTGAGATTGCTCACCGAAGTTTATGGTGAATGTGCTCCATCGGTTTCAACAAGCTAGAAATGGTTTGTTTGGTTCAGAAGTGGTGATTTTCACACGGAAAACATAGATCGCTCAGGCCAGCCAAAAAAGTTTGAAGACCAAAAATGAAGATTGTTGTAAAACTCAACCAGATCTTCCAAAATCATTAGGAGCTATACAAGCAGCAATTTCAAAATTTTTGAGAGTAGCAGGATTCATGCAAAAGCTAGGAAATTGGGTTTCATACGAAATGAAGCGGACAGACCTTGAAATATGATTTTGCATGTCTTAAATTATGCTTGAATGCTATAAAAGAATCTAATTTTTACACCGAATCATCACATGTGATGAAAATCGGAACCATTACAATAAGCCGAAGCATACGAGATTGTATGTCAAGCCCTGCCAACCAGCCGAATCGACACCAAAGCCAAATATCCATGGCTGTAAGGTAATTCTCGGTATTTGGTGGGAGAAAAAGGGTCCTATCTATAATGAGCTGCTGAAATCTGACCAGATCATCACAGGAAACCTGTACCGAACGCAACTGATTCGTTTGAAGTGAGCATTGAACAAAAAACGCACGGAATATACCGCCAGACATGAAACAGTAATATTCCATCATGACAACGCTTGGCCACATGTTGCAATACATGTTCAAAAGTATTTAGAATGAAGTGGTTGGGAAGTTTTGCCTCATCCGATTTATAGTAAAAACCGTGCCCCATTCCTTCCGACTACTATTTGTTTCGATCAGTGCTGAGCGCTCTCTCTGGGATATGCTTCACTTTGGAACAGACTATTCTATATTGGCTTGATTCGTTCTTGGCCTCAAAAGATGAGCAGTTCTTTTGGCTCGGAATCCATACGTTGCCAGGAAGATGGGAAAAGGTCAAATGTTTAAAAAATTAAAGCTAAAAATTTTAAAATCTCCTTCATTTTTAATTCATCCACATATTAATTACATACATATACAATTCCATTTTGACTGAGAAAATGTTTTTGTGACTTAGCAAAAAAAAAAAACAAGTAAGAGCTAAATTCGGCTGTGCCGAATCTTATGTACCCTTCACCAAATTATACTTCAAAATAAAAATTTTAAATATTTTTAGGTAAACAAAATTTATATTTTTTGCAGTTTTTTAATTTTTTTGGAAAAACAATTTTTCAAATTGTTTTTTTTTTTTTGTTTTAAATTTTTTTTTTAATATTTAGCGAAAAAAATGTTTGTGAAAAAAATCGGGTTAAAATTTTTTTTCCGATTTTGATCCATTGTAGGTCCAAATTACTATGGTTTTATATACGTCATTGCAAAGGTCTTTGAAATATCTATCATTGTCTATATTAATGTCTTAGTAATCAAGATATAGGTCAAAAATAGCTCAAAAATCGAGGTTGTCCTGGTTTTTTCCTCATATCTCAGCCATTTGTCGACCGATTTTGCTGATTTTTAAATAGCAAACTTCTCGAAAGCATGTCTGATAGAATTATTGAAGACTTGGATCCCGAAGGGGTCTATCTGGGGTCTTCAGAAAATTGCTTTCAAAAAACGGACAGACAGACATGGCTTAATCGACTCCGCTATCTATAATGATTCGGAATATATATACTTTATAGGGTCGGAAATGAAAAATTTAGAAATTACAAACGGAATGACAAACTTATTATACCCTTCTCACGACGGTGAAGGATATAAAAATGGACGTGCTAAGTTTTCATACTACAAAATGGACTTACTTTTTCAAACGTTTTGTATACAAAACTATATTTACATTAAAAGTGGACTTAGCACATTTGCACACTAAGCTAATGAAATTGCATATTAATTTTTTTGAGATACAGATAAATGCTGTATTTTCAATCAAAAGTGCTATTATGTATTTATTTAAAATCTGTGCTCCTTTTTTCC
This sequence comes from Calliphora vicina, assembly GCF_958450345.1. NCBI lineage: Eukaryota > Metazoa > Arthropoda > Insecta > Diptera > Calliphoridae > Calliphora > Calliphora vicina. The sequence continues at coordinate 26,507,036 of NC_088782.1, read as the reverse complement.
CCTTTATTATATTGTATTTACACATAAATCACCTTAATTCTTATCTAAAATTAGCAAATAATATATTGGTAATTTCCCCTTGTATGTAATTTTTTTTTTGAATCAAATTAAAAAAAAATAATAGTAATCTTTAGGTGTGTGACAAATTTGTCATGTTTGTTTTTAAAATTTATCATTTTGCCGGTATTAAAATACATTTGTATTTAAGTATATTTGTGCTTTACTGAGAAATAATGGTAGAGATAAAAATGTATATTGTTGTTTTTATATCAAAAATATGGGAGGTATATTGATTTTGTCATTCCGTTTGTAACACATCAAAATATTTATCGCTGACCTACATTAGTATATATGTATATTCTGGATCCTCATAAGATTCTAAGACGATATATGTAGCTACGTCCGTCCTTCTGTCTGTTGAAAACATGATATGGTCCAAACGAAATAAGCTAGCTGGCTGAAATTTTTCAGAAATACTCTCTGTTGATAAGGTAATAATATCGGTCCATGATTTCACCTAGCCCCCATACAAATGTTGCCCCGGAATGCTGTTTGAGCCGCTATTAATATGTTTATTATGCGGCAATCCTGATAAAATGTTGCACAAATTTCACTTTACAGTGAAATTATACTGCAAAGTTTCGCAATTCGTTACAGTAGAATTTCAGAGTATTTGGTCATTATTTGTCAATAGTCTCCACACAAGGTGAAAATGACTCGAACATTCATAATTGTCTTATAATAATTAATATCCTTATGAAATTGAACATAAACATTTTTATATGAACCTAAATCTTTCTACCAACTTTTGTTAGAACAAGTAAGAGAGCTATATTCGGCTGTGACGAATCTTATATACCCTTCACCAAATTATACTTAAAAATATTTTTTTTTTAAATTTTTTATTTAAACAAAATCAAATTTTTTTTAATGTTTAAAAATTTTTTAAAAAATTTTTTTTTTCCAATTGTTTTTTAATTTTTTTTAAAAAAAGTTTTTTCAAAATTTTTTTTTTTTAAATTTCTTTAATTAATTTTTTTGGAAAAATAATTTATGACAAAAAAAATGTTTGATGAAAAAAAAATTCGCGTTAAAAAATATTTTTTCCGATTTGGACCGATTGTATGTCCAACTTACTATGGTCTTATATACGTCGTTGCAAAGGTCTTTGAAATATCTATCATTAGATATCCATATTGTCTATATTAATGACTTAGTAATCCAGATATAGGTAAAAAATAGGTCAAAAATCGAGGTTGTCCTAGTTTTTTCCTTATATCTCAGCCATTTGTGGACCGATTTTCTCGATTTTAAATATCGACCGAGCCGGAAGAATTTCGGAGATATTGATGTATGAATTGTGTATGTAAGTTATTTGGGTGCTTCGGAAAGTTGATTTCAACACACAGACTGACGGATAGACGGACATGGCTATATCGATTCATCTATCAATAACGATCCAGAATATATATACTTTATGGGATCGCAAATGAAAAATGTGGAAATTACAAACGGAATGAAAATCTTATATATACCCTTTTTTGTTGTCAATAAATAAAATAATACCCACATATTGATGGTGGGTAAACAAGATTCGGCACAACCGACTATGACATTCTTACTTGTTGTTTTTTGAAATTATACAAATAATAATAATACAAATCAATATTTATTAATATAATCCAACATTAATTTATGCAGTCGTACATGCGACTTCATTCAGATACAAAATTAAATTTCGATTTAAAAATACTCACACATACATAAATAAGTATCAGTATCATTTATTGCAAAAACAGAGAATTTTATTAAGAGATTTTATAGAAATATAATTTTATACCATTCACCATGAATGATGGGGTCTCAAAGAAAATTTGAAATTTAAAACTTAGCGGAGTCGATATAGCTTAAAATCAAAATTCCCATATAACTTATGTACATGATGTGTATATTAATATATCGGGTATATACATTTATACACCCTTCAGCATGAGTGGCGAGGGTATATTTAAGTTTGTCATATTAAGTTTTTGCATTTTTCATTTTTGATCCCATCTTTCGAAAAAAAAAATTTTGAAATTTTTTTTCCGAAATCAAAAACTTTTTTGATTTTTTTTTCAAAATTGCCCTTTTTTCTCAAAAGAAAGCTAACTCAGAGAGTTCTCCACCGATCTTGTTGAAAAATTGTATCTGATTGATGTAAATTTCATCACGATCGGAAGACATCGATTTCAAAAGTTGGTTCACTTGAAATGAAATGCCCCATATACATATATATCGATATAGCCTTGTCCGTCTGTATGTTGATATCAACTTTCCATAGTGCCCAAATAACTAACATACATCAATATGTTTGGTATAGACCCGGTTAGATTGCTACTTAAAATCGAGAAAATCGGCCTACAAATGGCTGAAATATAAGAAAAACCAGGAAAATCTTGATTTTTAACCTATTTTTGATCTATATCTGGATTACTAAGTCATTAAAATAGATTTTTCAAAGACCTTCTCAACGACGTCAGTGTAAGTCGGACCTAAAATTATTAAACAAATTTTTTTGTCATTTTCATTAAAAACATAATTTTTTTTTTAAAAAATTTAAAAAGAAATTTTAAAAAAAATGTTCACTTTAAATTTCAAAACAATTTTTTTTAATTTTGAAAACAAGTTTTATTTTTTTTTCAAATTTTTTTTTACTATAGTTTATCTAAAAATGTTAAACATTTTTTTCAAAGTATAATTTGGTGAAGGGTATATAATATTCTACACAGTTGAATATACATAGCTATCTTACTTGTTTTACATGAATTGTTTTGAAATTAAAAAAAAACAAGTAAGAGAGCTATATTCGGCTGTGCCGAATCTTATGTACCCTTCACCAAATTATACTTTAAAATAAATTTGTTTAAATATTTTTAGTTAAACAAAATTTAATTTTTTTTTTTTAAATTTTTAAAAAAAAAAATTTTTTTTTTTTGAAAAAAAATTTATGACAAAAAAATTTTTTGATAAAAAAAAAATTCGAGTTAAAAAATATTTTTCTCGATATTGACCCATTGTAGGTCCAACTTACTATAGCCTTATCTACATCGTTCCAATGGACTTTGAAATATCTATCATTAGATATCCATATTGTCTATATTAATGACTTAGTAATCCAGATATAGATCAAAAATCGAGGTTGTCCCGGTTTTTTGCTCATATCTCCGTTATTTATGGCCGATTTTTCTGATTTTAAATAGCAAACTTCTCGAAAGCATGTCTGACAGAATTATTGAAGATTTGGATCCCGAAGATATCTGGGGTCTTCAGAAAATTGATTTCAACAGACAGGCAGACAGACAGACATGGCTTAATCGACTGCGCTATCTATAAGGATCCAGAATATATATACTTTATAGGGTCGGAAATGAAAAATGTAGAAATTACAAACGGAGTGACAAACTTATATATACCCTTCTCACGAAGGTGAAGGGTATAAAAAAAATCACCAAAACTTGATTCCTGAAACTGAACCATTTATTGGGGTACAAATTTTTATTTTTATTCACAAATAATATTAAAATAAATGCGGTTATTTCAAAATAACACTTTTTGGAAAAATTACCTTTACTTATAATGTATTATTTCTATTAATAACATGATAGCATTAAAAAATATAATTGACATTATATTGCACTGGGTTCAATTATTGTTAACTGTTCATCACAACTTTTTGAATCGCTGTCATTCTAGCTGCAAATTATAATTTTTCAATATAAAAATACAAACAAATAACAACAATCAATATCTTATTGTCCAGTAAAATAAGGATTTTAACTTGTAATGAGAGGCAAGGAACTAAAGAAGACTAAAATCGGTATTGGTGTTCAAAACCAGTTTTGATGTGCAAGTATTTGACTTAAATGGTGAATATGATTGCCGACCAGTGATTCTTCTAATCGAAATTTTTAACTTGACATGAATACCTTTAATAAATTATTCAAAGTAATTTTTACTTCTTTTGGCAAAGAATACATGACACAAAAACCATAAAAAATCATGTATTTTTTAATCCCTGATTTATGATGTAATTTAATCAGGGATTTTGAAGAGCAATACCCAGAAGTCACAAGATTACTATGAAGCACAAAAAAAAAACACTTTCAGCTTCATTTATTTGATATTTTTACTTGATTTTTCCAGTATCAAATGACGTTTGTTCGATTAATTTCATTGTTTATATTTTCGCTTTATTTATACATACGAGTAATCGAAATTGTACTTGTATTGTATTTTCTATATATATAAAAAATTATTATGATGTTATTTATTATTATTAATTTTGTTTTAGATATTTGTCGTTATATTTTATTGCATTATTGTTGTATACTCATCATCATAGCACTCGTATATTTATAATTTAACAATTTTATACGTCAATTTCTTTCTTTTGTTATCTTTAACTCGTCATTACATTCAATCAAACAATTTTTATATACAATACTTATTTTTGGTGAATATTTATTTGTTTATTATTTTATAACAATAAATTAAAATAAAATATTTATATAAATAAATAAATATACTGGTACTGGTACTGGTACTAAATATATTTTGATGGCTTATCATTGCCAGATTCCCAGAACTAAAGCCACAACCTGTTAAATAGGGTGGTATAAGAATAGCTACCACTACTGAAAAAAACCCTTGAAACTTTTTTTCAAGATGATTTGCATAGAAGAAAATAATAAAATGTTACTATGTGAAAGTATTTAAATCATATTATAACATTTTAAAGACAAAAATAATTTTTTAAACTGATTATATCTAATTTTTTAATGTTTTAGGCTAAAATTGCGCCGAAAACTAGGCTCCCAATTAGCATATACTATAGTATGACATGAATCTGATTGTTTATTTGCTATTATAAAATTGTTTATTGAAACCGAATGTATATTTTCCATTATTTTTTTTAGTTTTTGTATACATATATTTACAGAATATATATTCTTTTATTATAAGAGAAAAATCTGTCACGCACGTTATGTCACGTACGAGATTAAATTTTATTCATTATAAAATCATCCAAATGTTGTTTTTATTTAAATATAACGGATTGTAAAGGAAAAAATATTTCGTTTAGTGTAAGAAATTAAAAGAAAACATAACGCCTCTCACGATGTTTCGAAAGAACTTTTTATTATTTTTAAAATATAGTACCCTCTGAATGGAACATAAATACCAAATTATTTTTCAGATACTCTTATTTTTGCAAAATCTATTCCACTTTATAGGCGTACAAATGTCACGTACGATGATATGGAATTGCCCATATGCGAATCTTGTATACCCACCATGGCAATAACATATTTTTCTGATATAGGGGTTATGTGGGGGTATTATAGATTAGATTTATGTTCATATAATGTTATGTTTTTATGTCCAATTTCATCACGATATTAATTATTATAAGACAATTATGAATGTTCAAGACATTTTCTGAGGGGGACCTTGTATGGGGACTATGGACAAATGTCTCACCATACTTTACAGTATAACTTCGGAGTACTTATAACTAATTTGTGCAAAATTGTATCTGGATTGCCGCATAATCAACATATTTATGACTGCTCAAACAGTATTCCGAGGGGACATTTGAATGAGGGTTAAGTGAAATCATACACCCATTTTCATTACCAAACAAACCTTATCAGAAGAGAGTATTTGTGGAAAATTTCAGCTAGCTATTTAGCTCCTATCGTTTGGTACCTATCGTGTTTTCAAAAGACAGATAGACGGACGGACATAGCTAGATCGTCTTAGAGTCTTATGAGTACCCAGAATATATATACTAATGTGAGTCTGTGACAAATAGTTTGATATGTTACAAACATATCAGGCTGTTTCCAGAAAACATTTAATTATTTATTGTTTTGATTGAGATACACTGAAGTGCAAATGCATTTGATTTTAAAAAAATTTTAAAAGTACATATCGTCACCTAAAATGCAAAAAAACGTATCATCAAAAAATTCGAAATTGATTTTATTATTGATTATGATTCACTACATCATATTACATATGTGTACAAAATTTAAAACTTTTACTGTCAAAAATAAACAAGTTATAACCAAAATTGAAACTAAAGTATCATCAAGTATATGATTTTCTTAAACAAAATAACGTATACGCTTTGAGTAATTAATTAATAAATCGTTTTTACCTTATTTTAGGAAGTATCCTTATTATACCCTACACCACCATAGTGGGGAGGGTATTATGCGTTTGTGCAGATGTTTGTAACGCCCAAAAATATTAGTGTAACACCCACCTTAAAGTATACCGATCGACTTAGAATCACTTTCTGAGTCAATTAAACGATGTCCGTCCGTCTGGTTGGCTGGCTGGCTGTCCATGTAAACCTCGTGCTCAGAGTACAGGTCGCAATTTTGAAGATATTTGATCAAATTTGGTACATATTACTTTTTCGGCCCAAGGACCAAGCCTATTGAAACTGGCTGAAATCGGTCCATTATTTCACCTAGCCCCCATACAAATGTCCCCTCGAAATTGGACTTTATCGGTCATAAACGTTTAATTTATCTATGTATCTACACAAATTTCGCTCCAAATAAGTTTTATATATACAAAATTCATGTCACCAAATTTTGTTACGATCGGTCCATAATTAGTCATAGCTCCCATATAGACCCGCTTCCGAAAATCACTTTAATGTGCATAAATCGCTTAAAAATGTTGGTATACACACAAAATTCAACATTGTTAACTTTAATATAGACATAAATCACACGACCTAATTTTATGGTGATCGGTCCATAATTGGTCATAGCTCCCATATAAGGCCCACTTCTGAAAATCACTCGAAAATATAAATTATTGATATTTTAAAAGAAAAATATTTTTACTCATTTACTTGGTGTAGGGTATTATATGGTCGGGCTTGACCGACCATACTTTCTTACTTGTTTTTAATAAATTTGTTGCAATTGAATAATTTTTGCAGTCTTAATGAAAATTTAATGAAGAACCTTTTTTAGTTTAAAAAAGTAGTTGTTAGTAATTAAAATAAAAAAAACATAATAAAATTAAAAATGCATATATAAACTGCTTTTATTTAAAATAAAAAAAAAAAATTTCTATTTAAGTTTTTATTTTTTCATAAAAATTTATATTGATGATACGTTTTTTTGTTTCAGAAAATAACAATTCAAAAAAACGTAAGCCACATATCTTAAAGTGTGCTTTGAAAAAATTATTTTTTTTTTCATAAAATATATTTCTAGAGTCATTGTAGTTGTCATTTTATATCGTTTTTTGCTTCTCCTATCAACTTCTGAAAAGCGATGTTACGTTATTTTGCATTTTAGGTGACGATATACGAATTTTATGAACGATTGATTTTCATTATTAAGTTTGTAAAATAAATATATTTGAAATTAATGAAAATAGTTCAAATCCCAATAAGCTTTTTTACTGGAATTCAAGTTGAAAGCACGTGTAATTCAAGTCTTCAGTCCAGTGTCAAGCAATACACTTTATTTCAATAGTATTCTCCAGTAAAAAGGAAACATAAATTCAAGCCATTTGTTTTTTGTTTGAAAAATATTTAATTTTTTCAAATATTTGTCAAGTTTAAAACATAATTATATTTGCATTCAAGTCAAATTCCAACAAAATGTTCAAGTGCTTGAATTTTTGGGGGCTTTAGGGCTTATTGAAAATAATTTTTGTTTTATATTATTGTGTTGCATAATATTTATTGTTTATAGATTTCTGTCTACAGCCAGTAACTAATTTGTGTCAATTTGAGACTCTAATAGGTTGTTTTTGAAAATTTTCAGTGGAGACCTATTGTGAATGACCAAGTATTACAATTTTCTATAGGAATATTTATAAGGTTACAAATGTAATGGAAAATATTAGAGTCCGGCCGAAACCTATATTTTAAGGCCGCAACCGAACCGATCATAAAATTCGGCCATAAAATCAGTATTATACCAATTCGAAAAAAACCGAAACTTTTTAAATGTACTTTTAATTTTCTAAAACATGTTTCAGCTAATTTTTAGGTACATTGTCACCACTGCACATATTAGTTTTTGAATTCTATTAATTATATTCAAAACTTGTTTCATAAAATTTCATAACCTATGTTTCTCCTTTATAATAACAATCATAATTTCTATATAAACTATGTAATCAAATGTTATAAATTATATTAATTTTTCTATTTATTTTTCTCATTTTAGGTAAGAAACTTGGATGATTATTATCAACACATACCACAGGTTTTTATCTAAATTTTAGTATTTCATACGTATGTATATATTTATTAACACAAAAATGTTTGAAATTATTGTATTAATTTGTGATATCAGCACATGACATGTTGAAAATACATGTCGCATGATAGGTAAAAATAAGTATATTTCGAACAGTAATGCCAACTAATTATAATCAAAAACCTCAAACCGTGCTAGCAAGCTATACAAATTTATGAATATTGAACATTGTTATCTTTGTCAAATAAACATATGATCTAATTTAGTATAAACAGAATATATAATAGTGTCATGAGTAAGAATTTCAATTTGTGAGATTTATTCATCCTTTAAAAAACAGTGGGACATAGCTAGATCGTCTTAAAATTGTATAAGAACCCATAATATACTTTAGAGGATCTCCGACAAATATTTCGATGCGTTACAAACGCAATAACTAATCAAAAATTGGGTGCCCTGATAGGCTAGAATTGAAATTTTTTGTATAAATTGTATAAATTTTCTTAATATTTTATTCAACACAAGTCACTGGTTCTGACTCAGTGACATTAAGAAAATTTATACACATTTTTTAGTATGAAAATGTGCAATTTTTTAGAAGGACGGAGTTAGAAAGTGGCATATTTTGAATATAATTGAGATATTGACTTAAAATTTGTTTTGTAAGACCAAAAATGAACTTATATAATTAACTTAATATAGCTCGGAATGAATGTGGATCAAATTGTTCCTAATATTTGCAATCCTATTAAAATTTTGATATAAATTTTAGTTTTAGAAACTCAATGAATATGTAATATATAATAAAATCTTTATTTATTAACGAAACTCAATGACATTTTTAGCGTTTTTTAAGTTTGTCATTCTAAATAACAAGGTGTATAAAAACTTGTCAAAAGGTCAAAGGGAATCCCGCAATTCCTAAAAATTGGAGCAAAAATCCCAAAAATGGTATTTTTTACAATTTTGCCTAAAGGGTCCACATTTCCTTCGGAGCTGCGAAAACACTTTAAGGATAAATAGGAAACACATCAGGGTTTCCAAAGCTGCTTTCCGTTTTCTGATCCCTGCTTTCGGATTTTAGAACATGTGGCCCAAATTTTAAACTTTGATAAAAAATAGGTCAATTTCTAAAGGGCGTAGGGCCGACATGTTCCAAAAATAGGACATGTTTTTTATACCAAAATGTTCTCCGTAAAGAAACTTTATAGAAAAACATAAAATTGTAAAGAAAGTTGTTTTTTAATAAAAAAAGGATTAAGTCAAGTCACCTTTTTGTCCAAAAAAACAGCAAAAATATACTATTTTAAATTGAAAATCGGTTATTTTTGGATCCGTAATCAATATTGCTCTGAAATCTTTTGAATATTATTGGTAATTTAGTTGTCTAGCTAACAAAAAAATTTTAAGTCCATTCGGTCCAAAAGTGCGCCCGATATTTTTAAAAGAGCGGACCAAGGTATGGCAAAATTTTAAAATTTCAATTTTGAAATGCCTATAACTAGGAAATTATAAGAGATAAATAGCACACGGAAGCATGTTTCCAAAAATATAAAATTCTTTGAAATCGGATGGGAAACAAAAAAAGGCACGAGTTTAAAAATTTTACATGTCGAAGGTACCCCCATAGCTCCGCCCCTGGAGCATTTGTAGGGCCCATTTCGGACCAGCCGTTTAGAAATGCCAGATTTATTTCCAAAAAAATTCGATTCTGCCCCACTGTGCATGGATGAGAAAAAACATATGTTTGTCCAAAATGTAAAATTTTTACTCATCTAACTCAGAGACTTCTTGAACGATCTTGTCTGAATTACTATCCAATAAGACTAACAACCTTGGTTCATTCCAATCGGAAGACAGCGATTTCAAAAGTTGGTTCACTTGACATGAAATCACTCGTTTATATGTGTTAAAAATCGTTAAAACTAGCAGAAGAAGCGCTAAATTAGCAACACTGATTTAAAAAGTCATATGAAGTTTATTATATCTAACAAATCGTCTAACAACAGCTGATTTTGGCAACACAACAAAAGCACTCGATTAGTCAGCTGTTGTAAACAAACCTGATATTAGACGTCAATATCTACGTATCGCTCAGTTAATTCAAGACCTTCATAACACAAAATTAAAAACTTTTTAAGAGGGAAATACGTCAACAATATAAATTCTACTTGATTACTGGAGTGCAGTGAGCTAAGTATCACGTACATCAATGCTCAATTATTCTTTTGCGACTATCAAAGTTTGAAAATACAGTAATTTTTAACTTTACAAAGGTATGTTGATTCACACTTTTTTGTAGATTTTAGTTTTTTGTGAAATATCAAAACATATAACTTTTGTCCAATTTGATATCGTATTTACTTAACTTGATTCAAGTCTTAGTTTTTTTATCTGGAAAAATATCGAAAATATGTCAATATTATAATTTAAATAATATTAGGTAAATTCACAAGGTCTCTTATCAGTCATATTGTCATAATATATCACGACTCGGCAGCTCGGCTTAACCGACTCTTACGCGTTCGGCGCAGGTCTCTGCTGGTTGGTTTCGATAACACATACAGAGTAGTATTATTTTAGAACATTTTTTGCTTGAAAACCATTGTGAAATATTAGGACATTATGACAATATGGCATGATAAGAGACCTTGTGAATTGACCAATTATTGTACAATTTTAGAAAACTATTCTTTACCTGTTAAGCTACTCCATATTTAATGTGATACATTACATTCAAAAGGGCAGAAAAAGGGCAAACCTTTTGTGCAACAAAAAAGGCAATAAAGTGCAAAGGTCCTATGTCTGTTTTTAATAATTGTAAAGAAGAGATAAACAACTTTCTTAATTCGTTTGTTTAAATCTGTTAACAAATTTGTTTTTCTTATTTGGTAATGTCAACATATAAACAGTTTTTGAGACACTTTTGATGGGGTTCAAAAAAATTAGCTCAAACAATTATTATTTAATTTTTTTTTAAAGAAACACATATTTCCTGAAATACATTATTAAATTTATTTATTAACTACTCCGCCTCAATAAAAATCAATCAACTTTGTATATTTAAAAATATATTTTCTACATATTTACACGATAGCTGCATCAACAAAGTGCTACTTACTTGCAACAAACTATTAAAATGAAATTCTAAAATTGCAAATAATTTTCTTTGAAAATCTTTTTAAAAATTGTTTCTACAAATTCCTTTAAGTAAATAACACGCACACAAATCTCTATGTGTTTAAGGCAGTTCTTTGTAAACAATATTATATTTTCTTTTTAATTTTTTTTATTACATTTTATTGTACACATACATTTTTTTTATCAACAAAACGATTTAAAATGATAAGTTGTTGTGTGTGTTTTTTTTTGTGCAAACAAAGAATGAACATAAAAATATAAAATAAAAAATAAAAAATTTAAATAAAATGCAAAATAACTCATTATGAGGCAAACATGATGTTGTAGAAAAAAGCCGGCCCAGATATTTGAGCATGACTACTACAACTAAATACTACAAACAAACTATATAAAATATGTGTTACACATCTGTAACCAGCAGATGTGGAGACTATGAGCTAACTATTTACTACTGATGAGTAATAATAACTACTTTCTAAAGATAAATATAAAATAGTTAAAACTAAAGTTACTACTGACTCTATATAGATTACCTGGGATGACTAAAGTAGCCAATTGTCTCATTTATGCATTAAGATGTACAAATGAACTGAAAGATAATAATAATAGCCCGCCAATTATGTTTACTTATCTAAAACGTGTACATTTAAATCTAAAAACACTTAAGTTACGGCTGACTCTATTCTAGATTACCTGGGGTGTCTAAAGTAGCCAATTGTCTCATTTATGCATTACAAAGGAAAATTGGGAACCAAATGGAAATATTAATTGGAGCCCTTTACATCATCTTTACATTACAAAATAATATTGTCTAAAAGGTGTACATTTGACTCTACCAAAAACTGCAGGGTATAAATATGTAGATTGTACAATTTTTCATATACATAACAAAAGTATAGACACTCTTGACTTATTGACTGGGAAAATTGTCCATTTGTTGGTTGTTTTTTTTGTTTTTTTTTTTGCGGGTTTCTGTTGTTGCCTCTGTATTTGTCTATAAAACTGTCAGAATTGTTGTTGTAGTTTATTGCTGCTGCTGCCTTTCAGATGAGGAGACATGATGTTTTCACAGAATTTCTATAGAAAACTTCAAAAGTTTGTTGAACAAGTAGCAGGCTACATTTAATGAAATGGAAAAAATATATAAAAATGTACGAGTATTACTATTATTATTTTTATAATTATAATGAAATATGTCTATAGATTAATCAATTTAAATTTTCAATCATTATTCGCAATTCTTTGAAATTAAAAATTTGTTATTAAAAAGCAATATTCATACAAATAAATAAAAAAATAAATATTTATAATTTACGAATCGACTGAGTGATTAACAACTGAGTGAATGATTTTTATTAAAAATATAAAAATTTTAAAGATTATATACAAATAAGCATTGATACACACTCAATCAAATCTTTCATTATCAAGTAATGGGATAAAATGCTAAAACTCAATATTTTAACATTAGATGCAACTACTTACCACGAACGCTTATAAATGTGGAGTTAAAAAAATTCATCGAAGACGATGTGAAAAACGTAAACTGATCATCCCTCGCCTTTGGAACAAACATGTTGGATGTATGACTTAAAAATGCGAGATTTTTTAAAATTTTTAGCTTTTATTTTGAAACATTTTTACAGTATAAATTTATTCAAATTATTGGCCATTGACCTTTTCCATCTTTCTGGCAACATATGGATTTCGAGCCAAAATAACTGCTCATCTTTTGAGGCCTAGAACGAATCAAACCAATATCGGATACTCTGTTCCAATGTCAAGCGTGTCCCAGAGAGAATGTTCTTCATTAATCGAAAAAAATATTAGTAGGACGGGACACGGTCTGGTCTATAAATCGGGTGAAGCAAAACAGGTATTGCAACATGTGGCAGAGTGTTGTCATGCTGGAATATTACAGTTTCATGTCTGACCGCATATTCTGGGCATGTCTGAACACATATCGGTCAATGCTAGCTTCAAACGAATCAGTTCGGTTAACGTTCCCTGTGATGGTCTGGCCAGATTTCAGCATCTCATAATAGGTAGGACCATTATTCTCCCACCAAACACAGAATATTGCCATAGCGCCGTGAATTTTAGCTTTGGTGCCGATTCGGCTGGTTGCCCGGGCTTCACGTACGACCTCTTACGCTTCGGGTTATCGTAATGAATCCATTTTTCATCTCAAGATTCAATTCGTGTAGTATCCAATTTCCCTACTTCTGAATGAATCTTGCTACTCGCAAAAGTTTTGAAATTGCTGCATGAGTAGCTCCCAATGATTTTGCAAGCACTTGATGAGTTTGAGAACAATCTTCGTCTTTGGTACAGGATTCATGTGATAGTCTGACCAGATTTCAGCAGCTCATAATATAAAGGATCATTTTGGACCCACCAAATATAGAGAATTAGCTTAGCGCAAACATTTTGAAATTGCTGCTTGAGTAGCTCCCAATGATTTGGCAAGCTCTTGTTGAGTTTGCCAACAATCTTCATGGTCTAATGCCTTCAATTCTTGGTCTTCAAACTTTTTGGCTGGCCTTGGCGATCATTGTTTTCCGTTTCAAAATCACCACTTCTGAAACCTATGAAACATATTCACCATAAACTTCGGTGAGTAATCGGTGTGCTTCAGCTTCACTTTTTTCAAATTAAAGAAGTAACGCAAAACTTCCCGCATATTCGACATTTTCGAAGCAAAAAAAACTTGTTGTTTACACTATAATGTTCAATAACTAAGTGAGAATAAATTAATTAATTACACGGTGCTACGATGGAAAAAACTTGGGCTTGCTGAGTACATTAGAAATTGTATCAAAAAATTTCCAAAACACCCTCAAATTCAGTTCAGTTATTCTGAACAAACCGTTTTCAGTTATGTCCGTGAACTTATCGATCTGTATCTCAGTCAGTCTCTGTCCGACTTTAAATCCTTAAACGGGGTTAAAAAGAAAACTGATTACGCTTTAAAATGACATGCATTTTTGATACATTTGTTAGTTATAAGTATTGTTTTTGTTAAGAATATCTAACTTGGGGGTTACACGATCAAGTTTTGCCTTTCAAGTTTTAATACAATCACACTTTTTTACTAATACACTCACACTTTTAAGAATTGAAACGAACTTGCATTCAATTTCACATTCAAGTTGGTGTTCAATTTTTCATTCAAGAAAACAGCTGATTACATTTTTATGTCCAATTTGTACTAAAATTGTTTTCAAGTTGCGTGCTGCCTACGTCACCGCTTTCAATTTTTATAAATTTTGACAAACAGTATATGTAAAAGACTATCAAGAAAAACTTGATCGTGTGGCTGCAGTGTAAAAGAAAAACCAAATTTATCAACTTTTTTGAATTTAATCGCTTTTCATTGCTTATTTTGATATGGAACCTTATAAAAATGTATACCAATGTATTAGTTCTTAACAAACCATCGTTTTAATTATTCAAATCGGATGAAAATTGTAAAAGTTATTAAACTTTTCATTAACACCTTTTTTAGTATTTTCGCCCCCAGCCCATATGAATAAAAAAAACAAAAAACTATAAAAAAAAAAAATTTCTACAATTTTTAATTTACAAGGTAAATTTTGTGGATTTTTTTTTCGAAAAAGTTTAATAACTATTGCAAGTATAAACCGATTTTAACAACTAATATCTCGTTTTCGTCTACATAAAATTGTCTAAAAATAGGGTTTCATAGACAAAAATTAAAATAACTATTGTTGAATTTGAAAAATTAGGAAAAAAATAAAAAAGAAAGCCAAACTATTTATAAAAAAACTTACAGAATTTCTAGGAATATAGATCTTATCCATAATGGTTGAAAATTTTGAAATCGGTCTGAAAATGTGTGAGTTAGAGGTACTAAAGTACTACGACCTATCACAGTTTTTTCAAAATAACTCAAAATTTTGAGGGTGTTTCAAAATCATTGAAAACGGTTTTAGTATGTCCTCACCTAGGCCTACAACCTCCACTAGGTGGCTTTTCAAGTTCTGACAAAAAGTGTCATTTTGTAGCAGAGTGTTATTAAAAAAAACCGAGTTTAAAAGATACACCACCTATTGTAAATCCCGCATTTTTAAGTCATACAGCCAATGCGTAATGACGGACATAGTTATAAAATGACTATGGCATTCTTTTGTCAAAATTTTCCAACACCATTTGGCAAAAATGTGACGGAATTTCATTGATAAAGCATTGGCATATACCTTTGAGTGTAAAGAACCCCATAAAAAGAAATTCAATGGCGTTAAATCAAACGATCTTTCACATCAATATCATCCAATTTAGACAGGAAGAACTGTGTTGTCATTCTGGACTTTTAACAATACATTCATGTACGGCTTCGATATTTCCATTTGACTATTAATTAGTTTCAGCAATTAATACAGTCTCCTTGAATTCAGGAATTGCTGTCTTATTTTTGAAACCCTAAACTCTTAACTGTCAAACTGTTTTTGTTGGCAACATTTTACTGCACAATTGGCGGCTGGCCCGATAGTCCAGTCGATAGTGTGCTGAACTATTAATCTGAGGGTTGCGTGTTCGATTCCCGCCAGAGACTGGGTGTAACTGCAGACAAGCAAAACGCTTCGCAGTTTGTGTTTTTTTTTCATATTGCATGAATTTTCGAATACTCTTTATATGCCCTTACCACTAATAGTGAACCTTTATTGGGAAATATTTATAAATTAGCCGAACCTTCCATTTGAGTTCCACCGATTTCGAGAAAAACGTGGCTTAATTATACCCTACACCACCATAGTGGGGAGGGTATTATGCGTTTGTGCAGATGTTTGTAACGCCCAAAAATATTAGTCTAACACCCACCTTAAAGTATACCGATCGACTTAGAATCACTTTCTGAGTCGATTAAGCGATGTCCGTCCGTCTGGCCGGCTGGCTGGCTGTCCATGTAAACCTTGTGCGCAGAGTACAGGTCGCAATTTTGAAGATATTTCGATGAAATTTGATATATATTATTTTTTCGGCTCAAGGACCAAGCCTATTGAAACTGGCTGAAATCGGTCCATTATTTCACCTAGCCCCCATACAAATGTCCTCCCGAAATTGGACTTTATCGGTCATAAATATTTAATTTGTATATGTATCTCCACAAATTCAGCTCCAAATAAGTTTTATATACACAAAATTCATGTCACCAAATTTTGTTACGCTCCGTCCATAATTAGTCATAGCTCCCATATAGACCCGCTTCCGAAAATCACTTTAACGTGCATAAATCGCTTAAAAATGTTGGTAAACACACAAAATTCAACATAGTTAACTTTAATATAGACATAAATCACACGACCTAATTTCATGGTGATCGGTCCATAATTGGTCATAGCCCCCATATAAGGCCCACTTCCAAAAATCACTCAGAAATATAAATTATTGAAATTTAAAAAAAAACATTTTTTTTTTTGCTCTTTTACTTAGTGTAGGGTATTATATGGTCGGGCTTGACCGACCATACTTTCTTACTTGTTTTAATATATGGGGGATTTCATGTCAAGTGAACCAACTTTTGAAATCGATGTCTTCCGATCGGGATGAAATTTGCACCAAGGTTAGCTCTATTGGATAGTAACTCAGACACAATTTTTCAACAACATCGGTCGAGAACTCTCTGAGTTATAGGGGGTAAAATTTTGACAATTTGGTCAAACAGGGGTTTTTTCTTATCCATGTAACTTATTACCTATTGTTCTTAGCAAAATGTGTTCCAAATAGTATAGATAGCTATTTCTTCGATCTTTCGAAAAAAAAATATTTAAAAAAAAAAATAAAAAATTTTTAATATTTTTTTTCCGAAATCAAAAACTTTTTTGACTTTTTTTTAAAATACGCTATTTTTTTTTATTTTTTTTTTTTTCTTAAAATAAAGTTTAGATATTTTCCTTGAACACCTACTTGGTCGCTTAGTGGGATGCGAGTGGGATATCTATCAAAATAAATATTTTGTAACTCAAAACATAAAATTTTTGACTTTTTTTGCAAAATCAAAAACTTTGTTGACTTTTTTTTTTCAAAATGGACCCTTTTTTAATCTTTTTTTTTAGGTCAAACAAAAGCTTAGATATTATCCTTGAAGACCCTTTTGGTCGCTTAGTGGGATGCGAGTGGGATATCTATCAAAATAAATATTTTTTAACTCAAGACTTACAATTTTTGACTTTTTTTTTTGCAAATACGATTTTTATTCCAAATGGGCCCTTTTTTTAAAATTTTTTTTGTAGTCAAAAGAAAGCTTAGGTCCATTCCTTTAAGATATTTTTAGTCCCTTAGTGGGATGCGAGTAGGATATCTATCAAAATAAATATTTTGTAACGCAAGACATACAATTTTTTAATTTTTTTTTGCAAAATCAAAATTTTTTCCAATATGGGCCCTTTTTTAATTTTTTTTTTTGCTCAAAAGAAAGCCTAGGTCCATTCCTTTAAGATATTTTTAGTCCCTTAGTGGGATGCGAGTGGGATATCTATCAAAATAAATATTTTGTAACGCAAGACATACAATTTTTTAATTTTTTTTTGCAAAATCGAAATTTTTTTCCAATATGGGACTTTTTTTTTAAAAATTTTTTTGCTCAAAAGAAAGCTTAGGTCTTTTCCTTTAAGACCTATTTTGTCACTTAGGAAGATGTGAGTAGGATATCTATTAAAATAAAAATGTTGTAACTCAAGACATTCAATTATTGACTTTTTTTTTGCAAATTCGAATATTTTTTTTCGAAAGATCGAAGAAATAGCTATCTATACTATTTGGAACACATTTTGCTAAGAACAATAGGTAATAAGTTACATGGATAAGAAAAAACCCCTGTTTGACCAAATTGTCAAAATTTTACCCCCTATAACTCAGAGAGTTCTCGACCGATGTTGTTGAAAAATTGTGTCTGAGTTACTATCCAATAGAGCTAACCTTGGTGCAAATTTCATCCCGATCGGAAGACATCGATTTCAAAAGTTGGTTCACTTGACATGAAATCCCCCATATGTATATATTTCAAAATAATATGACTCAATCAATAAATGAAAAAATACATACTGAAACTCTTGACCTAACTCGGGTGAAGAGTGAACGTTTCTTTCACAAGCTCCAAGTTAAAAATTTGGAATATAGTAAACAATATTCTAAAATTATAAAATCTCCAATATCGCTAATTCATGATCTGTCACTTTATTACATACTAATTATTAAAAAATATCAATGTACTTAAATTCCAAATAAAATATTCGGTTTTTTTCTCTCTCTCAAGCTAAAAATAGACATATTAAATTGTTTATTTTACTTATATAGATGTAAAAGTTTGCAAGTGTATTTATAATTAAATGAAATGATATTTATAGAAAAGTTTGAAATTTACACAAATACAAAAAATATAAAAAAAACTGACACTTTATCATCATCACATCTTTATTAGTCGCACATAAAAATGCGCCATCAGACGACACTCGTCAAAAATAAATTTAGTTGTAAATTTAATTTTGTTAAAATTTATTTAAATAAAAAAACTACAGAAAAAAAAGCAAGTAAAACAGAAAAAAAGTCAAACTCAAACAGCAATTTAATAAATTATTTTAATTTGCATTTAAATTATCATAATTTGTAATATTTCTCTTTCAATTTTGTAATAATGTAACAATTTGAGCTATTTTTTTTTCTAGTTTTTTTTTTGTTTATTTGTCTCTATGCAATTGTTGTGACAATTGTCTGTCGCTCTGCTCTGCAAGCGGTATTTCTTAATATTTGAATATGTTGTTGTTGTTATTGTTTCTACTTTTTCATAAAAAACAAACTTTTCCTATAAAATTTAATAGAAAATAGTTGTTGTTGTCTAAATATCAAGCAACAAGTACTAGTATTAGATACATTTCTACATACATTACACTCAGATACATATAGATACTTGTTTATATTGTAGATACTCATACCACAAGTTGAATTTCTATAGTAGAGTATAAAACATGCTGCCGATTCTTGTGAATGTGAAGACAATGTTTGCGAGTTTATATTTTTATTAGTTTAAACAAATAAACACATTTTATTTTTGCATGTCCGTACGTGCATGAGTTTTCTTTAAACATACAATACAATTAAAATTAAAATGATTGAATCATTTTACACTAGACGACAAAAAAATAATGTAAAAAAAATACATCACTCACTCGTGGCGCTTAAAAGTTTAGCTGGAAATGTTTAAATGTCTGTCTAGTCTGTTATAGCAACCGGTTTCTTAATGACATTTAATGTCAATTTAACGAAAATTGACATTAAAATAAAGTGTTTTTTATATGTGTTATACACTCATGGTCAAGTAATTAGCACATTTTATTATGATTTTATTAAATTCATTTCTATTTATAGAATCTAGCACGTGTTTTGTATCGTTATGTTTTTGATTGAAGAGTTCACAAATAAAGTGAAGGTTACTGAATTAGTGTTCATTTAGAAATATTAACGAATTATTTAATTTGAAAGTGTCATACTGGGCAAATATTTGAGCACATGAGAGGTCGCATTATGCATTAAACACATTCAAGACAACAGGCTACACGACTACACGAACGCAAATTCAGCTGGATGCAGTTGTGGTCGGGTGGCAGCTACTGAATTATTTTAAAGACGACAGCTACAAAGTAAACAGCTGATTTATAATTCAGTGGTGCCACTTTAATAAAAAATAACCGTACAAAATTCCAAAGTAATTTAGATTGAAATAATTATTTTGAATAAAAATATATATATGGTTATAATTATTTATGTACCTGTTATTAATTTATTTCAATATGGTTATCAGAAACTTCTCTTAATTAAGTTAAAAAAAAATGTTTTTTTAAGCACCACTTTTATTTAAATTTTTTTTTATATTAGCAATAATATTTCTGTTTTGTAGTTGACAAAAATAGAAATTAGCCTAATTCGGCTACATCGGCATGAGTTGTCGTGTGGCCGTGTAGCTGTGCTGTCGTCAAAATAATCATCTTCATATAAACGTGTGCATTTTATTTTTGACAGATTGAAGTTGGTAGCCTGCTGTCTTGAATGTGTTTAATGCATTATGCTTTAAATTAAAGCTTAATGTATTGTCTATACACTATCTGCATCTAGAAATTTATTTATATAACTTTTTTTTCAATAATTTTCAAATTTTCTTTGACATATTGTCTATCCAAGGTTCTATATTGAGTTATACATCATTGGAAAAGCTCCATAAAGTAGAAGTCGCTGATAAATATTTTTATTGGAGGGTTTTTGCTTATATCTCAACCAGCTATAGGATGAATTTGCAAATTTTCTATAACAAAATTCTCATGACAATATGAGATACACAAATGCAACATGTGGGTCTGCAGATTATCTCGTCTTGGGAAAATATATTTAAACCAACTTTAAATTTAATGAATCATAAAATGCACACGATGCATTTTCTGACAAATGCGCACTATTTTGCCGACATTTTTCAATCGATTTCGATCATTTTGTATAAATGTGTCTGAATTTCATTGATGAAGCTTTAAAATTCCCAGTTAAATTAACTTTAGAAGAAGTATCGTCCAATCCAAGAAGTATCAGCCCAAAATCCACATCAAACAGCGACACATTGTGAATGTATTGGATGTATGAATTAAAGATGCGGGATTTTTTAATTTTTTTTTTGCTTTTATTTTGAAACATTTATATAAATTTAATCAAGTATTGGCCATTGTTAGCTATGACATTTTCCCATCTTTCTGGCAACATATGGATTCCGAGCCAAAAAACTTCGGAGGCCATGAACGAAACAAGCTAATTTCGGAGACTCTGTTCTGACGTGAACCGTATTCCAGAGAGAGCGTTCTGCATCGATCGTAGCAAACAGTAGTCGGACGGGGCATGTTCTGCACTATAAAGCGGGTGATGTAAAACTTCCCAACCACTTCACTAATAATTGCAGATATTGCCGAGCGTTGTCATGACGTAATATAACGGTTTCATGTCTGACCGCATATTCTGGTGGTTTTTCGGCCAATGCTCACTTCAAACGAATCAGTTGCGTTCGGTACAGGTTCCCTATGATGGTCTGGTCAGATTTTAGCAGCTCATAATAAATAGGGCTCCAAATACGGAGAATTACTTTAGATCCATGAGTTTGGTGTCGATTCGGCTGGTTGTCCGCGATTCACATACTATTCTTACGCTTTGGGTTATTGTAATGATTCGGTGCAAAAATTATTTTCATTTAAAGCTTTCAAGCATCATTTCGGACATGCAAAATCATTTCGGACATGCAAAATCCTGCTATCCACAAACGTTTTGAAATTGCTGCTTGAGTAGCTCCCAATGATTTTACAAGCACTTGTTAAGTTTTACAACAATCTTCATTGAGTAATGCCTCCAATTCTTGGTCTTCAAATATTTTCACCACTTCTTAACCGCACAAACTCTGCCACACGTTGAAACCGATGTAACACATTCACGTTAAAAATACTCCATCTATTTTAAATCATGAAATCATACATCCAATATGTTTTTATATTTCGACAATCACTTGCTAGTTCTCAAAACACTAAATGCGACAATTTTGAGAATTAACAAACCCATCAAGGTCAAAATGTGCTTCATCGTTTAAAATGATTTCGCTTTAAAAACCAGCATCCACTTGTTAATGTTCAATATTCAATTCAACGAACTATATCGCTGTTCATGATGTTTATTCTTTCAATTGAACTTTGTAAGCATGGAGACCAGAATTTAAAATTAATTAATAAACTTAATTTATGCTTAAGTCACTAAACCTTAATTCAGAATTAAAAATTCACTTATAAAACCATTGTCAACATAACACATTCTTTAGCTTAATTCAAAGGCTGTTGAATAGAATTCATTCATTGTTGAAATAATTCAGAAATGGTTAAATTTGTGTAAATTCAAATCTAATCCAAAATGTATGAAGATATTTATATTTTTAATAATTTACAAAATGAATTGAAAAAATGTTTCTAAAGACTGTTTGTAAAAGATTTGATATAAAATTTTAGCTATTTTGTAATGGATTTTAATAAAAGAAAAATTAAATGAATTCTTAAAGGTTTGAGTTCAATACATTTGAAGTATTAAGAAATTAAGCCTATGAATTAATTCGTAATGAATTCTTTATTCTATAAAATTTAAGCTATTTTGTAATGGAATTTAATTTTAAAAACTTGAATGTTTCAATAAGGAATTAATTCTATAACTCATGAATTCTTAGAGGAATAAATTCAATACATTTGAAGTAAATAGTACGGAATTAAGCCTATGAATTAATAATTAATTCTCTCGATCCTTTGATGGAAACGTAGATCTTTAGTATCTGTATAATTTAGAGAGCTTCTTGAAATTTGAAATTCTTGTCAATGAAAACGTTTTTGTTCTCAAATTCGGAATAGGTAAACGTTTATAAACAAGTGTTTGTAATAATGCAAATCTGCTTAATCACCCTATCGTGATTCAATATTTCACATGAAATATTTTGTCTTTTCCTTTTTTCGTTCATCAACTTTTTTCACGTTAAAAAATCACCCTTGTTATAAAATTTTTTGATGGAATTTTGTAAACAATAAACAGCTGTTACGAACACTATTCACTATTGTGAATGAAAAGTTCATCGGTATATCACTATAGCAATTGTCCCTTCGAGGGAAATTTATCTTTCATGTGAACAAAATTTCACATATTATTAACAAATGGAGTTATAAAATCAATATATAATTCCAACCTATCATAGTGATTAGTCTAATTCAAACTATTAGTCATTCATTCACAATAATGGCGTCTCAAATACAGTTAAATGAAAAAACCTGTTGGCCAGTGTTTTATTTTATCCGTTATTGTAAAAATTGCAATAATTTTGTTTTAGTTGAAATTGTTAATTTATATCTAAGACTAAGTATACAATTAATTGTATTTAGAATGTGCTTGTGCATTAATTCATTGAATTTGTTTCCATATATTGCTACTTATGTATGCATTTTGTTATTGTAATTTATTGAATTTCTTATAATGTGGGAAATTCCGAAATTTTAAAGTTATTTGTAAACAAAGTTTCCATAATTAGTTGTTGCTAAGCGTGGCAAATTATGCAATTTTTTATTATTTTTATTATTACGAATACAAACCCTTTAATACAGAAACACAAACTGAAAACTATTTTAAAATTATTAAAAAATTATTGGAAAACTGAAAGATTTTCATATAAATGTTTAAAATAAATTTTTTGTTGTGTTTCTGTATCTGAATTCTAAGTTCTAATGATTAAAAATACATTAAAATCGTTTGATTTGTTTAACATTTTTATAGTTTAAAATATTCAAATATTCTAATGCATTGTAAGGCTCTTGCTAATTGTTGGTTTTTCTGAAATAATAAATCCGTATTCTGTTTATTTTCAAATATTTCCAGATTTTTTTTAAATGTTTAGCCAATTTCATATACAAAAATTGTTTTAGCATCCCATTAGCAATTTACGGTAAACATGCTAATTATGAAATATGTCTTTTAACTAAAAAAAAACACTTATTTGTTTAAAAAAAGTATAAAAAATTTACATACAAAATTTGGTTAAAAGCAAGAGAAGGTGTGCCAGTCATATTTTAATAAAACTTCTTTGCAAGAGATGTATAGCAAAGTGTAGGAAATTGTGTCATCTTTTCAGAAAGATATAAAATTTTTAATAATTAGAAAATGTATGAAAGAGTTTTTGCAAAAACCAGGCCAAATGTTTTCAGATGAGTTTTTGTGCATATAAACATATTTTATTACGCGATATAATATTTATGTATATATGTTTTTTAATGAAATTTTACAGTTAATCGAATTTTTAGTTCATAATGCTATACTGGACAATTACAATTTCCAATTTTTTACTGAAAATGCAGCAATTCCCAAACAATTTTTCAAAAATCTCAGAAATGGAATGCTTTATATTTTACCATATTACCATAGCAAAAGCAATAATTACCATACCAAAAGCGGGTCAATAAATTCCCTTATAAACTAATTCAGAACAAATTGGAGCATAGAAAAGATGCTTTGATTTTTTGTTTCCAGCTACACTGTAACAAAATTTTTTAAATTGTTTTCTTATAAAAAAAAAATAAAACAAGTAAGAAAGTGTGGTCGTAAGTAAAAGAGCAAAAAAATGTTTCTTTTAAAATTTCAATAATTTATATTTTTGAGTGATTTTCGGAAGTGGGCCTTATATGGGAGCTATGACCAATTATGGACCGATCACCATGAAATTGGGTTGTGTGATTTATGTCTATATGAAAGTTAACTATGTTGAATTTTTTGTGTATACCAACATATATAAGCGATTTATGCACGTTTAAGTGATTTTCGGAAGCGGGTCTATATGGGAGCTATGACTAATTATGGACGGATCGTAACAAAATTTGGTGACATGAATTTTGTATATATGAAACTTATTTGGAGCGGAATCAGTGGAGATACATATATAAATTAAACATTTATGACCGATAAAGTCCTATTTCGGACGGACATTTGTATGGGGGCTAGGTGAAATAATGGACCGATTTCAGCCAGTTTCAATATGCTTGGTCCTTGTGCCGAAAATATAATATGTACCAAATTTGATCGAAATATCTTCAAAATTGCGACCTGTACTCTGCGCACAAGGTTTACATGGACAGCCAGCCAGCCGACCAGCCAGACGGATGGACGGCATCGTTTAATCGACTCAGAAATTGATTCTAAGCCGATCGGTATACTTTAAGGTGGGTGTTAGACCAATATTTTTGGGCGTTACAAACATCTGCACAAACGCATTATACCCTCCGCACTATGGTAGTGTAGGGTATAAAAATTTTGGTCACAAAATTTTGTTAAAAACATTTTTTTGTGAAAATAAACGGTTTTTTTGAAAACTAATTTTTTTGATGAAAAAAAAATTATTGTAGTAAGAAAATAATTTTGTTTGGGTAAAATTTTTTTTGGTGAAAACAATTGTCGATCCGTATTTCTGTGGCGTTATATAAGTCGTTTGAGAGATCTTTGAAATGTCTATCATTAGATATCCATATTATCTATGTTAATGATTTTCTAATCCAATTATAGATCAAAAATAGGTAAAAAATAGGAGGTAGTTGTGATTTTTTGCTTATATCTGGGCTATTTTCCTGATTGATTAATTGATTGATTGATTGATTGATGTATCAATCATGTAATTAAGTTATTCACGGTCTTCGGGAAGTTGATTACATACTGTCGGTCATGATATCCATATAATTATCGAGCTATACCGCTTGCCGTTGACGGTGATAGCCTGACCAACGACGTTCTCAAAGAAATATGGACCGATATAGACGCCTGCCCAAAATCCACACCAAAAAGTGACTTTTTCGGGATGCATTGGACACTCTTGGATCTCATTCGACCGTTTTGTTTTTTGACGTGTCCATTCATCCAGAAATGGGCCTCAGCGCTCAAGATGATTTTTTTATGGAAATTAGGGTCAGTTTCCAAATGCTCCAGGGACCATTTTGATAAAACTGTTTTATCATTTCACGTGTTGTCGAACGCTATATCCGTCCTTGGTGATTTGGCAAAACAAACTGAATAAATGGCAGCCAATTCGACGGATGTAGCTTTAACAATATGGCTGCTATCGAAACACCCGGTCTGTGAGACCGGGTGCATTGGCAGGTTTATAATGTTGATCAGAAATAAACTATAATTTCAAACAATAATATACAGTGCCAATTATGACAAATTTTGAACTGCTACTTACACATTTTTATTAATGCTGTCATTATTTAAGTCTTCAAAAAGTTGTAGATATAAATTGTTGCCCTTCCACAATTAGTCTAAGTTCTTTTCAGTAATGTGCATTAGTTAGTGTGGCTGTGTTTATGTGATTTGTGTTTAGGTAATTTGGGATACTTTCCTTGTCAGCTCCGTTACTTGTTTGCACCGTAACAAACGATCAACCTGTCTAGAATAACAAACTTCTCACACCTTTTGCAGGTTTTCGTTATATGTTTGTTGGAAGTGTGTGTGTGTTTTTTTTTTGCTTCTTTGTGGTTACAACAAAACAAGCCCATAGTAGCAAAAACATTGTTTTTTTTTTGTGGATGATGTCACATACTAATAATATGTTTAGTTGTGTGTGCTGTATATGTTTGAAAAAGTATGGTTAGTTGCCCAGCAGTTCATAGAACTAGTTCCACAAAAAAACCATCACTAGTTACCTCAATAGTTACCTAGAAATTTACATGTAATGCTTTTGACAGATGTATGAAACATGCATATGTCATTGTGACACTATACAGAATAATGTGGAAGAAATGGAAATTTATTTAACATTGATATTAACTAAAAGAATCCAGACATTTTGTCAATAAATTCCTTTTAGGATAAAACGAAATTCGGCTTACTATCGCCATTATTTCGGAAAATCGAAAAATCTTAAAGATTGACACCACGTACATTACTTAGGTCTAGAAATAAAAACTAGTGGCAATTGCTACTTTTAAAACTGCAGGGTGGATAAAAGTTGTGCGGCATAAACACACACACACTAACATTTAAATACATATATTCGGCTTAAAGTTTAATTACCACATATAGACAGACAGGTACACACATACACACGCTCATAAACATGCATACATATAAACCAGCAAACATTTTAAACTGAAGAAAAGACAACTTTTTAAAAAATAATGAAAATTTATACCTCAAAATTATCTTTTTTACTTAGCTTTTGCTAAGTATTAAATTTATAGAATTTATGTTTGCTGGGTTATTAGCTTTAAAACCCCTCTTAAACATAACCATATGAAATGTGTCAAATCGATTAGTTGACATTTGCAGTTTTCTGTTGCCTCTTCTAATGCTGTTGTTGTTGCTGTTGTAGTTGTTATTATTTCTACTGCCATTAGTATCAGCGTGTTGATGAAGATGATGTTGATGTTGTTGCTGATAAATAGAAAATAAAACTCCATTAAGTTTTGTTGTAGTTACAAAGTATATTTTTGACAAAATGTTTTACCTCTTTTCCTTCTGTCTCTTTTTTCCAGTTTACTTTTTGTTGGGTATCTGCTTTATTTATATCTGATGTTAAAGTTTTTCTTTATAGTTTGTGAAAAGAAAATGTGTGTGTTCATAAATTAATAATGGTTGTGTCAATTAAAAAGATTTGAAAAAAGAAAACAAACACCTTTTTACCGTTTTCAAAAGGGAAATGTGGTGTTTTATATACATTTTTAAAGTTTGAAAACTATTCCAGCAAGGACTGCATAATATACTTTTCAATGACTACTACATATCGTTTGAATTACTTAGAAGTAGTTGTATAATGTCTTATTTATCTGCTTTATAACTGCGTATTTTCTACACAGATTCGTGATGACAATCGAATTAGTTGACAATCGAATGATTCTGCCTTAGTGACCAAATTTTACAAAAGTTTGGTTGCTTTAACTGCAATTATTCGTTATCTACTAACTTTCTGTTGATAGAACCGAAAACATTCTATGTGTGCTATAAATTCGGTTGCTACTACAAGTTTGTTTTCTCTGTGTAGCCATTTACATAAACACATTCTGTTTCTACTGATAAGGGCTTCAGTGTGACCTAATTATTAATTAGTTATTGGGTATATGACTTAAAAATGCGGGATTTTTCCAAATTTTTAGCTCTTTTTTTGAAACATTTGTACAATATAAATTAATTCAAAGTATTGGCCATGGTTAGCTATGACCTTTTTCCCATCTTCCTGGCAACATATGGATTCCGAGCCAAAAGTACTGCTCATCTTATGAAGCCAACAACGAATCAAGCCAATATCGGATACTCTGTTCCAAAATGAAGCGTATCCCAGAGAAAGCGTTCTCCTTCGATCGAACCAAATAGTAGTCGGACCATGCAAGATCTGGACCACTAACCACTTCATTCTAAATAGTTTTTAATAGGTATTGAAACATGTGGCCGATTGTTGTCAGCTTTTCGTCCAACAATCGCTTCAAACGATCGTGTTTGGTAAAGTTTCCCTGTGATGGTCTGACCAGGTTTCAGCAGCTCATAATAGATAAGATAAGTCCCACCAAATACAGAGTATTATCCTAGCGCCATGGTTATTTGACTTTGGTGTAGATTCGACTGGTTAGCTGGGCTTCACGTACGATCTCTTACGCATAGGGTTATTGTAGTGGATCCATTTCTCATCACAAATAATGATTCGGTGTAAAAATGATTTTCAAGCATTATTTCCGACATGCAAAATTGTTTTTCAAGGTCTCTCCACTTCAATGGTACCCAATTTCCCTGCTTTTGGACGAATCTTGCTCCTTGGAAACTTTTTAAAATTGCTGCTTAATTTTGCAAGCTCTTGTTGAGTTTTACAATAATCTTCATGGAGTATTGCCTTCAATTCCTGGTCTTTAAACTTTTTTGGCTGGCCTGGGCGATCTTTGTCTTCCGTGTCAAAATTAACACTTCTGAACCGCACCACGATCTGTCGCATGTTGAAGCCGATGAAACACATTCACCATAAGCTTCAGTGAGGAATCGGTGAGCTTCAGCAAATTGAAGAAGTAAAGCAAAACGTTTTACGGCCAATGATCTCTTCAACCGAATCAGTTGCATTCGGTACAGGTTCCCTAGATAGGACCCTTTTGGTCCCACCAAATACAGAGCATTACCTTAGCGCCATGGATATTTGGCTTTGGGGTCGATTCGGATGGTTGACCTGGCTTCACATACGATCTCTTATGCTTCAGGTTATCGTAATGGATCCATTTTCCAGTGGAAGTAATGATTCGGTGCAAAAATTAATTTTCTTTTATAGATTTCAAGCAGCATTTTAGACATACAAAATCGTCTTTTAAGACTTCTCGTCTTCTATTCCTATGGTACCCAATTTCCCTGCTATTGGATAAATCCTGCTGCTCGCAAACGTTTTGAAATTGCTGCTTGAATAGCTCCCAGAGATTTTGCCAGCTCTTGTTTATTTTGAAAACAATCTTCATGGAGTAAAGCCTTCCATTCATGGTCTTCAGCATTTGTTTGCTGGCCTGGGCGATCTTTGTCATCCGTGTCAAAATGAACACTTCTGAACCGCACAAACCAGCTCTCGTATGTTGAGAGCGGCACTTTTTTCAATTTAAAGAAATAAAGCGAAACTTCCCGCATATGACGCTTTGTTGGCACAAAATTCGACATTTTCGCAGCAAAAAAAAAAATCATTCGAGTTAAAATGCCATCAGGAAAGATAAAAGTCTGTAATCAGTTTTTTTCCATTAAGTCTCTACTTATAAAATATACACCGTTTAATGGACAGTGCTTTTTTGGGACTTAGTACAGTTTAACTCTCAAAAGACTATGGACTCGTAGCAATGTCTTTGATATCTGTCAAATATGTTGAGCCCTAACCTTGACAGTGTACATTTGTTATTACATTCTCAATTTTTATATAATGTGGACTTAGCACGTTTTGAAGACTTAACCAATGATTTGTTTCATAGTAAAACATGAAACATATTTCAATTAATCCCTTTTTAGCCTTTAAAAAAGGCTCGGCAGTTAATAACATTATTTTTTAAATTTATTGTAAAAAATTACTTTGATACCAAAAGGAAATGCTGTATCTCAGACAAGAAAGTGTCTACTTCCCTTCCCACAAAATAACCTCTACCCCCTAAAAATAAATGCTGATCAATAACTTTCAGTTGTAATAAACATTTATTTCATGAAAACATGCTACAACAATACTCGTATAACGTTGTTCAATAAACATCGAAACATATCGCATTTTTCAAATAGCTAAATCAAAATTTAAATCCTTATAGAAATACTCCATAAAAAAACCAACGATACAGCGATAAACACAATTTTAACACACACGCCTGCATCGTAATATATAATTCTTAAACATTTATAATGTAATGTACATCAGTTCATTTATAGAATGATTTTCATTCATGAGTTTTCATATACTCTTCTTCAGTTAAAGAATTTCCTTTAAATTTGGTCATATAAGTTTGTTAAGCATTGGAGTTTGTTGCTGATATTCTTTAAATCAATTTGAATTTAACGGAAATATATTTTCGTGAATTTTTTTGGAAGTGTAGAGCATTCCAAATTCATGTTTGCTGTATATGAAACCTTGAATATTTCATACAATTTTTTTTCTTTTTTTGTTCAACACGCACGAAAATATCAATATGATGTTCACATTCACATCACACTTGAAAACTGTTTTTTTTCACGAATTTTTTTGTTGTTATAAAGCTTTCAAGAGCTGGCTGAATGCCTCATCTGTTGGATGCCCTTCATAGCTTCCCGTTTTTTTTTTGTAACTCATACGTACATATGCACGTTCAGCAAGAGCCAAAAAATTGAAATATGAGGGAGGGTTGTTCTGTTGTCTTCTTCATAAAAAAATTTGAACGCATTGGTTTTTTGTTAACCTAAATTTAATATTATCGTAACATGTTTCAAAAGTTCAATATTGATAAACCAACAAAAAAAGAAAAGAAAAGCAAATTCCAAATTCCGTTAACAACGAAGTGAAATTCTCACGTGACTAATGCATTAAAAATTATTAATGCATAGGAACACCCTCCCCCTCTCTTTCCCTTGTCTTTTGCTTGATTCTGTTAAAGAGGGTATTTATAATATTATTTGGCAAATTTTTGTGGGTTTAATTTTATTACTGCTCTTTTTTTGTTGAGTATGTGTTTTAAGCAAAAAATAGTCTTAAATTACGTGACAAAATGCCAAAATTTTATTTAATATAGGGACATTTTTTACATATAAAATAATGGTATATGCTTATTGTTGAAAATAAGTTTAAATTGCAATTAGTTTAAGGGAGTTTACTCCCTCTAAACAAATTCTTTCCATCTGCAAATACTTGTTTTTTCTAGATAAATAAGTGCGTGTGTAAACTGCTAAATAGGTATAAATTATGTCAGCAAAAATAATGTTAAATTATCACCTCCATAAAACGTATTGATATTAAAAACTTGTAAAGTAAGGAAAATAAAAAAAGTGTAATGTTTATTCAAATCCAGCGGACGAATGATCGGTTATTACAACTCGTGTGTCAACGAAGTCCATAGAAACGATCAATTAAGAAACAACAATTACCTTTGGGATAAGGTATATATTAGAGTTTCGTGTTCGATTTTTACCGAAACCGAAACCGCAGTTTTTCAATTCCTGAAACCGAAACCTACAATTATTTTTCGATTTTCACTTTTAACTTACTTTCAGTAAAAAAAAATCACAATTTAGAAATGAAAAAAAAAACTTTTTCATTCAATGATTCATCTAATTTCTCTAAAAACAAATCAGTTAAAATATTACAATAATTGCTTCAGATGATGTTGCAGGCTATGGAAGGAAATCTGTTAATAAAGTATGACACAAACGCATTTAAAATATTGATCATACGAGTATTCCCTGACAATTAAACTTCAAATGACTGTTAATTTATTTAATTTAAAAACAATAATGAAAAATTTTTGTTACAAAGACTTAGTTATTTTCAAATATCCGATACAATTATGGAGGACTAGCTGGTCCGGTGTGCTTCGGTACCGCTAAAGTATGTGTGTCTAACAATTTTACTTGAACCCCCGTCAAGTTTGAAATCAAAGTATTTACCTGTTTCTAGGTACAATATTATAGAACATTCAAAAAGTATATTTTTAAGAACGAAAAAGTATTCCTTAGTTTTGTTTAGTTCTCTTTTTATGGTATTTAGCCCCCAATTCTTGATTATTTCATTACTGAGAAGCATATTAGAAAATAACTAATTTAAAATGCATATAAAAAGTACCAATTTTCCTTTATCCTCTTGAATTTTAAATTTGTTAGCATTTCCTATATTATTAACTGATTTTGTTTCTATAACATTTATATTTAACAAATTATCACAAAACCGAAACCGATCGGTTTTAAATTTTTTAAAACCGAAACCGCGGTTTTGAAATTCTTCGGTTTTTTGGAAACTCTAGTATATATGTATGTACATTTGTTTCTCATGGATTGTGTGAGGATTTTCTCTAACCCAAATTTGACCATTTTGTGTATTCACGATGCCATTCAGATGGAAATGCGCTTCATCAGAGAAGAAAACATTTTTCGAAAAATTGACACTGACTTCACTTTGCTCCACTAAACATTAAACGAATTGCCGGCGCTTTCCATGGTCTGCTGGTTTGAGCTCCTGAGTAAGTTGAATTTTGTACGCATGAAGGTGTACGCACAGAAAAAAAAATATAATTGTGCATGTTTACTGTAACCATTTCAACATTTTTTACAAGTTTTTTAACAATATGATTGTGGTAACCATAATATTATTCACATGATTTGTCAATCATATAAATTGTTGCAGTAAACAAGTATATGTTTGTGACAACCATTTTTACATGTTCCAACTTTGGATGCATATAACTTTTTTATAGGAAAGATATAATTGTTAGCAAGTTGTTTGTTATTTTATTCGGAATTTAATCACAAATATAGCGAATATTCTAAACAAAAATTTCGACCTTCCGTAGGCTCGCCATATCTAAAAAAACGACAAAAAATCTACCAAAATAAATAAATAAACCTAAATATCTTTTGAACTAAAAGACATAACTTACATTTTTTTTGTAGATCTTCTCAAGGATTATTCACATTTTAAATTTCAGCTCATTCAGATCAAAAATTGATTTTTGGCGATTTTTTAAAGAAATGTGAGACCCAAGGTGGGAGAGACCAAAGAGCATTATTTACAACTTTGGTATCTTTGGTGACTTCACTGAAATTTTCCAGAATATTTTAATCCTTAAATGTCCTTTTTGAAAGGACTTTTTTTGAGATAAGCGAGAGGGTTAAGATCTTCCACAAAAATAATCCCCATTAAATCCACAATATAACTCTGACAATAAGAATTCTCTCAGACATTAACTTATAACATTTGCTCTCTTCTATCAAAAAATAAAATCTTTGACCCACTGTAAAAAAAAAACTCAGACCAGCTGGACTATAAGTTTATTTTACAAAAATTATCTACTCAACATGCCCTTTCAGAATTATGAGTCGCTATTCTGTTCCAATCAAAAAGTCTTAATTTGCTCTTCAATTTCTCAACAAATGATCTTCTACATGAAGATATCTGATGACGCCAGTGGCGAGGTAGCAAATAATCATTTAGAAGCATAGAGAAATAGACATAGAGCAGAAACAAGGAAAAAAAACTCAAACAAAAAATTTACTCAAAATAATCACACATTCGAGTGTTGCTTTTGTTTTCAAATATTTTTGTTTACTTAGATTTTTGAAAACTGAGTTAGGTCTTTGAGAGACGAGTTTTCGATCTATGTGTATTTATCTATAAGTATAAGCTTAACATGAGTAACCTGATATTAAATTCAACATAAATTAAAGAAGTGACCACTTAAAATCGGTACGGATTAAAGCGAGCATAACTTTTAAATGAAATAACGTATGTTAACATTTTATACATGAAATTAAAGGTAATTTATTAAGGTTTAAAAAAAATATAACTGTAGGTTTATGTGTCTTCATTGAGAATACATTTTGTGGCTTTTCTTCTTATGCCTCCCATTAATAGCTGCATAACTATGCTTCCCACTTCCACCGTTATTCTGGTTATTTACTGTACCTGCACTCTTTTTCAATTTACGTTTAACAATTGCCCAATATATATCGATTAGACGAAGATTTGGGCAAATTGTTTAATTGATGTGTTTTGGTATAACATCAATATTATTCTCATTATACCACTTCATAGCTGTATTTGAGTAATGACAACTTGGCTAAAACTTTGTATCAGATGTCTTATAAATGACAGTAATCGCTTTTCCAAACTCTCTTTTTATACCCTTCACCATGAGTGACAAGGGTATATATAAGTTTGTCATTCCGTTTGTAATTTCTACATTTTTCATTTGCGACCCCACAAAGTATATATATTCTGAATCGTTATAGATAGCGGAGTCGATATAGCCATGTTAAAAATATTTTTTAACCCGAATTTTTTTTTTTCATATTAAAAAAAAAAATTAGAAACTAAAAAAAAAAAATTAAAATTAAAAAAAAATTAAAAAACAATTTCGAAAAAACAACTGGAAAAAAATTTAAATTTTGTTTACTTGTTATATGAATTCTGAAAATTCTTTAAAAACATGTCTGAAAAGATTGATTCTTCAAACCGCAGCTGCGGATTGCCTGCAAAATTAATATTTTTGTTCAATCTTACGTATTCACATTTAAAGGCCACACAACCTCGAGCTGCCGAGACGTAAAATTTTTGATTTTGGCGATCTTATAACCCGAAAAAGTCGGATTTTCTAGATATTTGTGCACAATTTTTTTCTGTAGCTTCTTTTTCCATTGTGTCTACACTTTTTAAAACAAAACATAATGACTTGGAATTCATTGTAGAATAACGGTAGATTTGTTGTTATAAACGTATGTAAATCTTTTTCCATTTTGATAATAGGGGGCGTTGTTATGATTACTACAGTGCGTACCGATTTTAAGTGGCCACTTCTTTACTAATGTCAACTTATAACCATCTTCTTCATCATTTGTAAAAAGTTATTTTATTAATTTTTTTTAGTATAACAATGTCTAGGCAATAAAAATATTTCCAACAAATTTAAAAATCTCTTAATAAATTTCTTTTGGTAACTTTAATTGCTTAGACAGCCACTTCCAAATTTTTGCTGTTTATAAAATTAACAAAAAAAAATTTAACTACCAGTGGCACATTTATTGATTTCATTTTACACTCTTCATTAAATGGCGCAATTAAACTTGTACTTGTTAGAAACTCATTGAAATAATTTTTGTTAAGAATGCTATGTAGAGCATCATTATACTCAAGTATTTTTTAACTTTCCAATTGCCCCTAGGGCTTATATAAGAAATTTTCAACAAAATTCAAAAAATAAATTTTGAACTAATTTCATTTAATAAAACATAAACATGGTTGCTATAACAAAAATTTTAACTAAACAGTAGAAATACGAAAGCAAGTCATGAAGTGAGGTGTAAAAGAGTGAGGTGTATTGTCCATAGTTGGCATAAAATACAAAACAAAAAATCGGACGTCAATGATATAATTTCATTATCAGCAGTTCATTGGCATGACACAATGTCTGTCTATCTGCCGGTACATGTACTGTCATTTGTAAATATTGTATATAAGTAAGTATGTAACTTGTTTGTATCTTCAATAATAAGAAATAAATATTGAGCTACATACAGATTTATTTACAAACATTTCCACAAATGTTAGTATATAAACGTATTCTTTTTATCTACTTATAGTTACATACATATATTTTTATTTATGGCAAATTTAGCTAAAATAAAAATAAAAACAAGCAGACAAACGTTCTGTTTTTTTTTTTCGATACAAATACTGAGCCCAACTAAACAAAAGTGTGTAGTTGGATGTTTTACAAATTATGGAATTTATTGAACTACTACTAGTCAGACATTACAGACAGACATTTTTGCAAATATTTGTAGGGTTTCTTCACAAGAAAAACAAACAAATAGTTTTTACGTAAGTTTTCCTATAAATTATCATTGTCTATGACAAATCGACAGTATACCTACAATATATTATTTCATTTTATTTATTTTTTTTGCATTGAGTCATTTTCGAATTAACGTTTTTGTGCGTTCTTTAAAAATTGATTATTATAAAGGGGGTCACTCATGGCAAATATTTACTGAAAAGAGCATAATCTCTTTTTTAGCACAAATTTGTTTGAGGTTGTTCTTAAAAGAGTTTTGTAAGTTCTAACAGCATCAAATAAAATAAAATGAAATATATGTTTTGTAAAAGGTGTTTTTGAATTAAATAAAAGATTTAAAATATATTTTATTTAGTGGTTACGTCTTTTTCGTCAAATATTTGTCTACCTTAACTGAAATGTTTTAAAAAATTATATTAAACGTCACACAGTTGTATAGAAAACAAGTTAGAACGGTATATTCGAATCTTAAATACCCTCCACCTACATACATATTTTTTAGATTGATATATATGGGAGCTATAACCAATTATAGGCCGATCATCATATAATTAGGTATAGCGATTTTGGTATATATGGGTATTATTTATGACGAATTTCAACTTAATAGCGATATTTATAAGATATTTATGCTAATTTAAATGATTTTCGGAAGTGAACTTTATAAGGGGGCTATGGTCAAATATGGGCCGATCCACAAAAAATTTAGTGTTGTGATTTATTTTAGCACGAAACTTATTTTTGCTGAATTTTGTATAGATACTGCAATTCTGAAGGCATTTATAGACCATAGAACCATATTTCGGGAAGAAATTTGTATGGGGGCTAGGAGAAATCATGATCCGATTTTTATAATTTTCACCAGAGTGAAAATAACTTGTGTAAAGTTTTATGGTATTATCTGCAATATATTTACACAAATAACCAAAAATATGTGAAAATTGTTAAATTTTTTTTTAGGTTGTCTCACATTTTGGTTCATAGCTCTGGTTATACTGAACCGATTTTGCTGATTTTCAATACCAAACTGCTTAGGACAATAATAAACATATTTTTTGCAAGTCTACCAATTTTTTTTGCGTGTTTTGGACGTGAGCGTGTTTTACACAGACACACAGACGGACGGACATATCTCAATCGACTTAGAATTTCATAAGGATCAAGAAAATATATACTTTTCTCAATATTTCTCAATGTTACACACGGAATGACAAACTTATATATAGATGTTAGATGATTTTAACATATGTATGTACATTCACACAAACATCGCTTTATCAACTTCTATATCTATAAGAATCCACATCAATTTCAGCAAATGAAAGTTATAGAAATCACAATTATTTTACTCCTTAAACTCTTACAACCAAGATTCTTAAATATGTGCCACACTTTTCTAGCTAAATAATTTTCATATTTTCCTTTCTAATTCATCGTTAAGAAATAACCTCTCTCCTAAAAGTATGTTAATTATTTTTAATTGTTTCGTTGACATTTTATTTTATGACACCACCATAAATGTGTAACTCTGTGTGGCTGCCATAATTTAGTTTTAATTTAGTTACAACAATTATAATAGTACGTTGTAACCACCCCCCTTGCCACCCACTACATTGTCTAGTATCTGTTATCTGTTCCCATTGCCAGAAAACTAAAGACATAGAAAAGTTTTACGAAATCAAATAGAAACCCTATCCATTGCAGATAAAGACATTTGATACACTTAGGAACACAATTTACTGTATGTATTGTATGGCAGTAAAGATATTTAGTTAGATGTTGGTATGTATGGATGGATGTATGTATTTATGAATAGCTGTTTCATTTGTTTAATACATACATACATAGATAGTTAGTCATACATAGATATTTATACAACAATCGAAACAAACACCATGCGTATACACTTTGAATAAAACCAGTTGATGAGACGACATCCGCCACCATCCTCCCACTATCCCCGCTATTTACAATTAATTATATTATTTCTTTTTATACTCATCGTATCATTTACTCCATCAGACATACATACCTACATACACACTACTCACACATTAATATTTACCGACAATCTTGTCTCAGGGATGTTTAGGAGAAATAGCTTGTGGTACTATAAGATTTAAAAATTGTACTTTTTGGTGTTATTTTATTGTATGTTAAATGGGATAAAAGAAAGTGATGTGAAAAGTATTTGCAGAAAAAATTACCTTATTGACAAAAAACTGGCTGGAATGTAAGTAAAGGAGACAATACTGATAGGAAATTCACCAAGAATATTCAACTTGATTAGATGGCCACATTAGAGAGCACTGAACTGACACACTTATGTGATGTCTCAATTCTCTCTTCACCTAAGGCGATTTATAGCTTTTTATACCCTTCAACAGGAGTTGCCATTTCGTTTGTAATTTCTACAGTTTTCATTTGCGACCCCATAAAGTATATATATTTTGGATCGTTATAGATAACGGAGTCGATATAGTCATGTGCGTTTGAATGTTGAAATCAACTTTCAATATATCGAGTATTCTCCCGGCTCGGATGCTATTTAATATCGAGAAAATCGTCCCACAAATAGCTGAGATATAAGGGAAAAACCGGGACAGCCTAGATTTTTGGCCTATTTTTATTCTATATCAGGATCATTAATATAGACAATATGGATATCTAATGATAGATATTTCAAAGTCCATTGCAACGATGTATATATGGCTATAGTAATTTGGATCTGCAATGAGTCAAAATCGGGAAGAATATTTGCTAACCTAAATTTTTTCACTAAAAAATTTAAACAAAAAAAATTTAAAAATTAAAAAAAAATTTGGAACAATTTCAGAAAAAAAAAATTATTTTGTTTACCTTAAAATATTTAAAATTATGTATTTTAAAGTACAATTTGGTGAAGGGCATATAAGATTCGGAACAGCGTAATATGGACAAGTTCCAGAAACAGTCTACCAACAAAAAAATTGTTTAATGAATCAAACTTGAAATTTTTAATTGTAATATTAGACTAGATGTGTATATTATATTTTATATATAAACAAAATGTATTTCGAGGTCATTCATACAAAAATGATTACCAAATCCAACACTAGCTCACTGTGTTTTACAGTCTTAACCAGATGGTTCGATTGCCATCCATATTTTTGACCATTCAATTTAAATACAAATTGATTTTGAGTAATTTCACTTTGAATGACATTTTTCACAACTTCTCACGGAAATGGAGATAATTTTCAAGCATCTGGATAATTTGTAAAGAGCTTCACGTAACGTGCGTAACAAAATATTCTCGGCTTTTAATGAAAACGGCAAATATTCATTAAGCGAATTCATTAATTTTTTAATATATGGAGTTAATGAATTCGCTCGTATTTGCCTGAATTCGCCACAGACAGAGCGTTAAAAAATCATCTTTAATACTTATTTGTTAACTTGAAATTATGTCAAATTCATTCATGTTTAAAATATATTTTTTCAAAAATATCGTATCATTGAATGCATACTTTATGCATTTCAATGTGTGGACTGTTTGTGGACATTCAATTTAAATTTTCTTTCTTTTTCTTGCTAAAGTTTGTTGAGCGCATCACTGGCACAACATTCATGCGTTCATCATATCTGTTGAGCGCGACAGATCAATGATAACAAATTTCTTTTGGATTGAATTGAGCGATATGGAAATGGACGACATATGATTCCACCAGGACATCGCTACGTGCAATGATTTGTATTTATGATTATCTCTCGCGGATATGACAAGAACTAGCCACCAAGGTGGTGCGATTTGACCGCGCTAGACTTTTTCTTGAGGGGTTTTCTAAAGTCGCAGGTCTATAGCAATAAGTCAAATTCTCCCCGATAATTGTCATTAACAATTGGACAGTTTGATGCGATTTGAACCCGTTTGTCTTCTCGA
Source organism: Calliphora vicina (assembly GCF_958450345.1). Taxonomy (NCBI): domain Eukaryota; kingdom Metazoa; phylum Arthropoda; class Insecta; order Diptera; family Calliphoridae; genus Calliphora; species Calliphora vicina. Next base: position 26,467,119 of record NC_088782.1, on the reverse strand, counting down.
AAATATACAATGAAGAACTGATCCTTATATGAGAGTTTTATTAGATTTTCAATCGGATATATGAGTTGAATATAGTAAGGTGGTCAGATGGAGTTTCAAAAAACTTGAAGGCTTTTTTATACAATTGTAAAATGTGTTTAGTACAGCGGCAATGCACACAACATCAAGAGCTTGTGATTTCTTAAGAAAATTTATACTTTTGAACTGATGAAAACCTGATTCACTAAGAAGTACTTCAATGAAGGTTATTCTTAGTACTTTTGAATTTATAATTGTACCATTTCAAAAAATTGTATCATCGTGTTCATCTCCGCCATGACGTTATAGCTCTCTCAGCTACTCGAAAAAGATTGTATACATATGTATGTAGTAAGTGTGGTTTATACTTAGATAGCATGGTAAGGAGCAGGTTGTAGAGGTAGCCTTTGTTGAGTGTTGGGGAATTTGTTTAGAAATCTAGGAATTTTTTTTTTCATATTCTACGCCTATTACACACACAGACAATCATTCATACTCTCTAATTTAAAGGCATACAAATTCATTTGATTCTTCTGCAACATCTTCTCAATTGTTGTGTTGTGTATTTAATATTCCAGTAAAAGCTTTTTCATCATGCTATTCTATTTTTTTTTTCTTCTTCGTTTTCATTTACTTTGTGTTATTTTCATGTTCTACTTTACTGCCGTTGTTGGTTTTATGTCATTCCTGTTATTTTTTCATTTTTCTTACAATTAGTATTCAAGAAAGTTTTCTAAGATGCGTATAAATGTCTGAACTTTAAATAAAATTAACTCATCTTAAAATGGAAGTAAATTCATTTGTTACGAGTGCTGCCACCAGAGCTCACAATATGAATGAGGGAGCAAAAAAAAACAGTATTCGTCATTACAATTGTATGTTGTGTACGAAGTACGATATGTATTTTACTCTAGAGTTTAAATTGTACGAATGTTGTTTAATTGTATTGTAGAGCAGATCGGTAAATGTATCATTTAATCGTTTGCAAATATGGTTTTGAAGACATTGTTTTAGGCCTTCCCACCCATTATTACCTAGAAGTCGTAAATATTACAAGATTGAAATAATATAAGCTTCCGAGAGCATCGGGAAAGGATTCTGTTATTTCAGCAGAATACTTTTCATTATAGTATCTAGAGGACACAAGACAAAGATTTTCCAGTATCACAATAGAGTTAGCTACTCTTTTACCACCGATAAGCGTCTTCACATTCTTCAATATGCTCCAAAATATACGTTGAATAACCAGTCTATAAATGACAGTTGTATATCAGTTTCGATTCTGTATAGTTGATGTGAAATGACAAATAGTTTTTACACCAAAACCATTCCAATGAAATCACCTTTTAAAGTTCTGTCTTTTGTATGCATAACTTTAACATTGTATATTCCTGCGAAAGTATCTGTGTGTTTATTAAAAAAAATACAGCGGTTTATTTCAAGTACTATTTTCTTTCTTAAAAAAAAATATTATGCAGACATAAATTTTCCCACTGCTTCTGTTAGTCTCAAGTGTACATGTTGGAAAATTGAAAAAAAAATTAAAAACTTTAAATGTAAGAGAATTTAAGTGTTTTTCATTTGTGTATATGTGTCAGTATATATGTGAGTGTGTGTGTGTGAGTACATAAAAGTACAATATGCGTTTGTATGTGACATGTTTTGAATTTTTAAATTATCAACATGAACATCAGCACCAGCAACATAACATAACATCATCGTCATCTTGAATTCTTTGCTCTGAAATATACCCATACATATGTATGGGTATATCACCACTACATACTCATAAATCCATACAACAATCTTGTAATGTCCAATACAATGTACTTTGTAGTATGTAGGTATGATGTATTTTGTACGAGGTCTATCTCAACAGTATAACCAACATACATTTTTAATTTATACTCATTTTATTTTTACAAACAATCTAAGAACTGGGTATCAAAATTATTCACAATTTCCATATAATAATAAAATGCGAACCAGTATACAAAATGATTCAAAGTTGTCTAGAAAATTAATCACTTTTTCGAATAATTTCTTCGATATAGAATTCGATATAATCTCAAGAATATGCTCGTTTTCCTATGCAGAGTGCAGAGCGACAACGAGTCGAAAAATAGTTATTATTCTGATTTTTATTTGTATGGCAATGTTTCGACAATAAATGATTCGATTTCGATTAAGGACTGAGATCGAAAAAAATCTTAACATACATAAATGTTAATAAAAAAGAAACCACTAAACCTACATTTTTTTTTATTTGATTGAAATTATTATTAGAAGTTACAAAAAATATTATTTTTATAGTTCTATATTATTATTATACTACTGAATTTATGAACCTTTTCCGGAAACCCTTCCATTAAGGTTCTTATAGTAATTTATGTCACTTTGTTCGAACAGGTAGTCCATCTCCGTTAAAAATCTACCATATTTTTGGATACATTTTTTGTGCTCTTGAATTCTCTTTTAACAAGAGCCAAATATATCTTTACTGGCCTTAGCTCCATGCAGTTTGGAGGATCTTGGTACAAGTACCACATTATTGTTCTTGTACCACTCAATACCTTGCTTACCATAGTGACGGAATGCCAAATCAGGCCAAAAATAAGTGGATATATTAAGAAGTCTGCTGAAGGATGCTTCCATTCATCCTCTTTTGTAAACATTCCTTGATGTAAATTTTGTTATTTATAGAGCCCTTTGTAACAAATGTTTGGCTTCTTTTGTCGCAACTGCATATTGCTTGTTATGCCAAGAACTTATTGGGAATATTTTCTGTGTTTGAGTCCTATACTTTTCTACAACATTCCATCAAGCATACGCAACATAAAAATATTAACCCAGAACATATATTTCGTCATCCATTATGCAGCAGGTATATAAAATTTGATTTCAATTTCCGTGCTCTGTCTTTAGCAGAGTTCCTGTCAGGAACTTTTTGAGCTTTGTATGTTTTTAAACCTGCATTGGCTTTAACTTTTCGTACCAAATAGTCCGAGTACTGAGCTAACCGGACTGCTTTCCGGATTTGCTGGGAGCTCTTTTGAAAATAGAAACATCATGTGGACCATTCCTTCTACCTGAACCAGGTTTTCTATCAACGGGCAAGTTCTCCCGATATTGTTTAATAACATTCGAATCAGTTTGATGGAAACTTTTTGTAGGACCAAGTTGGGTTTTGATGAAAAATATTGTTACGAAATTGTACTTGAATTCAAATATAACGATTTTAACGGCTGATTTAAAAGTAGCATAATGTTTTCAAATAAGTGCTGTAAAACTGTAACATATCTGTGGGCATTGTTGAGTGGAAGCTTTCAGTTGATTTGATCGTAAGTTGGCAACGCTGTATTCGATTTCGAATATTCAGTTAAAGAACATTGTAGAAAGTACACCACAGATGGCGTATGTATTAGAAACCTCTAGACAGTTAAAGAGCTTTCTAGATGGTAATGCAGTGTTATAAATAGTGGCAGAGGTTGCAGTCGTGAGTGAGTTGATCAGAGACGCTTTTCGAATAAACATCATCTGAGTGCCTTAAAGTGTGTTGTGTTTTTCAAGTGAATTCGTGTACATTATAAATTGTGTCTGTAATTCTGAGAATTTATAAACGTGTATAAAAAACATTGAGTGGTTATGTAATTCTGTTGTTGTTGTACATTTTAAAGAAATAAAGAGTTGTTACAATTTTCAAACTACTAAACGGCTTTTATTTGCAATCAAAAGTATTAGGTTTATTTAAAGGAAATAAACCAACGTTTTGAAAAGGTTAAAACGTAACAATATTTAATAATTTTAGTAGGCACTTTTTTCTCGTCACTTATTTTAATCAGATTAACAACAAATTATCATAATTAACATTAATCATAATAACTGAATTTTCAAAGGTAACTTGAACAAAAAAAAATCAAATAATACTTGTTAAGGTTTTTTCGATCACACTCCTTAATATATTGGGTTTATTACTTAAAAATCCGGAATTTTTTAAAATTTTTCACATTTATTTTGAAACATATGTACGCTATAAATTTATTCAAAGTATTGGCCATTGTTAGCTATGACCTTTTCCCATCTTTCTGGCAAAATATGGATTGCGAGCCAAAAGAACTGTTCGTCTTTTGAGGCCAAGAACGAATTAAGCCAATTTCGGATACTCTGAGGTGAAGCATAATCCAGAGAGAGCGTTCTGCTTCGATCGAAACAAATATTAGTAGGACGAGGAACGGTCTGGACTGAGGCAAAACTTCACAACCACTTCTTTCTTAGTAGTTTTCAACAGGTATTGCAACATTAGGCTTTGCGTTATCATGATCAAATATTACGGTTTAATGTCTGGCCGCATATTCTGGGCGTTTTTCGGCAAATGCTCGCTTCAAACGAATCAGTTGCGTTCGGTACAAGTTCCCTGTAATGGTTTGGCCAGATTTCAGCAGCTCATAATAGATAGAACTCGTTTGCTCCCACCAAATACATAAAATTACCTCAGCGCCATGGATATTTGGCTTTGATTTCGATTCGCCTGGTGAACGGGCTTCACATACTATCACTTACGCTTCGGGTTATCGTAATGGCTCTATTTTTCATCGCAAGTATACATGATTTCGAACATGCAACATCTTTCAAGGTCTCTCGGCTTCAATTCGTACCTAATTTTTGAAATTGCTGCTTGAGTAGCTCCCAATGATATTTCAAGCTCTTGTTGAGTTTCACTACAATCTTCATGGAGTAATGCCTCCAATTCTTGGTCTTCAAACTTTTTTGGCTGGCCTGGGCGATCTTTGTCTTCCGTGTCAAAATCACCACTCCTGAACCTCACCAACCATCTCTCGCACGTTGAAACCGATGGAACACATTCAATATAAGCTTTATAGTGCAACCGGCATTTTTTTCAAATTAAAGAAGTAAAGCAAAACTTCCCGCATATGACACTTTGTTTCGTTTGTTTTGTTTTTCAAAGCGAGACGCTATTGGGATATTTCATAACCGTAAACGAAATGTGTAAAATCAAGAAACAGTCAAACGAAGAGGGGTTGTTAGATAAATTGCCGAAATTTCACGGATAACGCTACATGTTGTCCACTAATCTACCATACTCTCCAAACTTACTGCCCTATTTCTAAATCCTATAAGATGGAAGTGAAAAGAAATACTTGAAAAAATATAGTTCTAGGAAACCTTTAATTCGAAGAACTTTAGAGAAAGTTCTTCGAACTTTCATGCAGGCGATAAAGATTCGATTATGAATAATAATGAGTTGGCGAAAAATTAGTTTTGAAAACACTTTTTAACCAAACCTCATACATAGGCTTATTATATGTAAGTATGTAAGCATATTTTTTATTTATGTATGATGTGTGTAGTAAATAAGTAAATATTTTAATGTAAATTCTCCATACACTCTCACTCATAGACACACACACTTGTGCAATTTCTTTTATATGCATGACATAATAATCCATTTTGGAAATTCATTGACACACTACGAGAGTAGACAAACACTTTATGTTAGGACGTACGTAATTCTTTATAGTCATTCTTTTCTACAATTTCTTTTACATTTGCTTCATTCTTTCTATGCTATGCTCCACAAACTGGCTAAATGATGTTTGTTGATGATGACGATGTGTTCGGAATTGAGTGACATGTTTTTAACATTAAACGCATATTGCGGAAATTATTTAAATATTTTCATACAATATCCCCCAAAAATAGTAATACGTCCGTCCTTAAAAGAAACCACAACAAACAGCCACATAAAAATAAAAAAACAATTCATTGACTTAGTTTGGGGGAGTCACATCTAAAGTGGCATAGAATTATTATGTTTATCATGCAAGTCAGTCCGAAGTATTTAAAAACATGAATAGAAATTTGTGTACTTTATGTATGACAAGGGATGCTTGGAATTTGTAATGTGTATTTGGAGGAGGGTTCTAAATTTTATTTTGTAAAATACATGGTCGAATTGTTGCTATTGAAATCAATGTGTTGCTTCTAAAATTACATAGAGAAACTTTATCACATATCTTCATTTTAATTTCAAAATATGAGTTAGTTTTTTGCATGAAAATTTAAAATCTAAATTCGATAATATTGTTTGTACATGTTTTCCATGGCCATACAAAATTTTAGTTCTCCAGAATATCAAAAAAATTGCTCCGATTGCTCACAAAAGCTTATGGTGAATGTGTTTCATCAGTTTCAACGAGCGAGAGACGGTTAGGTGCCCGATAGACTAGTCGATAGTGTGCTGGACTATTAATCTGAGGGTTGCGGGTTCGATTCCCGCCAGAGACTCTGGGTGTATCAGCAGACAAGAAAAAACGCTTCGCAGTTTGTGTTTGTTTTTACAAAAAAAAAGTTTGCACTGCTCAGAAGTGGTTATATTGACACGGAAGACAAAGATTGCCCAGGTAAGCCAAAAAAGTTTCAAGACCAAGCATTGGAGGCATTACACCATGTAGATTGTTGTAAAACTCAACAAGTGCTTGCAAAATCATTCCGAGCTACTCAAGCAGGAATTTCAAAACGTTTGCGAGCAGCAGGATTCATTCAAATGGTGGGGAATTGGCTACCATACGAATTGAAGTCGAGAGACCTTGAAAGACGATTTTACATGTCTGAAATAATGCTTGAACGCTATAAAAGAAAATCATTTTTGCACTGAATCATTATTTGCGATGAAAAATGGATCCATTGCAATAACCCGAAGCGTAAGAGATCGTATATGAAGACCGACCAATCAGCCGAATTGACAACAATGCCAAATCTGACCAAGTTATCATGGGCAACCAGTATCGAACGCGAATCAGTGGCGTTTGATGAGAGCATTGGCCGGAAAAACTCCCGGAATATGCGGCGAGACATGAAACATGAAACATCATGATAACGCTCGGCCAAATGTTGCAATACCTGTTAAAAACTATTTAAAATTAAGTGATTGGGAAGTTTTTTCTCACCCGCTTTAATACAGACCGTGCCCCGTCCGACTACTATTTATTTCGCTCTCTCTGGTTTATTTTTCTCGTTAGAACATAGTATATTGGCTTGATTCGAGCTGGGCCTCAAAATATGATCAGATCTTTTGGCTCGGAATCCATTTGTTGCCAGAAAGATGGTAAAAGGTCATAGCTAACAATGGCCAACACTTTGATTAAATTTATATTGTACAAATGTTTCAAAATATAAGCTTAAAATATCTTTTATGAAATTTGAACTTTAAGCCTCGATAAAAAGACAAACCAAAGCGAAATTAAAATGTTTGACTAATTTAAAATTTTGTGTGACCCTAAAGAACGGGTAAAATTTTGTTTTCCTCTAACAAACACAACTTTTATCTATTTTTCTACGCCACTCTAATGTTAATTTATGTGTAAATCGTTTTTTTTTAACCTTTATCAAATAGTCCTTTTTTCTTATAATTTTTGTTGAAGATTTTTTTCTACATTTTATTATCAATAAATATAATCTACTTCATGTACTTTATCTGCAAATGCACTTCCATCTTTAGCCATGCTATGCCCGAGCAGAGTCAAATGAAAGAAATATTAAATTAAGTACATAAGAAAGAAGTATGATAAAGAAAAGGTCTGCAACTGAAAACACATGATATTTAAAAGTTCATAATGTGCAGTAGCTTGCACTTGCAGCCAGCCTCCATGTTCCAACACATCCTCAACTACACAAACGTTTTGTAAATTTTTCTAAAAACTCTCTAGAACGTAGTCATATTTTGTACCTGTTTAATTTTTTTTATTCTTTTTATATAATTCTTTATTTTTACATGTAAAACTCTGTGAAACCCCTGAAGCAAAAAAAATAAATTATAGAGCAGCTGTGTGTGTGCTGCGTTACATGATTATATAAAAATTCAATAAAAAAATAGAAGAATAGAGAAGAAAAAGATTTATATTTTACAAACATTTTCTAACTTTGGCCAGGAGCTGCTTTGATAAAAGTTTAAACAATTTAATTGCAAAATAATTTAAAGTGTAAATGTTTTAAACATGATGGCAATAACCGATAGCATTTCAGATATATATAAATAATACTTTATAATTTAACTACTTTAGTGTAAGATATACACAGTATAATATTAATGTTGTATTCTCTTTTATAATTTGCAGTACGGTCAACGTGTTCCAACCGCAACATCACCAAGTAATACAAATTCAAGCAGCTCATCAAACACTGGATCCCAAAGTGGAACATTAAGTACTAGTCTAAGTAATACCAATACAAATACAACAATGGGTCCTAATAATGGTACAACACAACAACACCATCATCATCAACAAGGCGAACAATTGTCAAAAACAAATTTATACATTAGAGGATTACAACAAGGCACAACCGACAAAGATTTAGTTACTATGTGTGCACAGTAAGTTATCATTATTACCATTTTTACTTATTATTACTTAACAATTTTCATTACAATTATTTCCTAAATTTGCTTTTTTTCATTTTAATCATGGGTACTAGAATTGAAAAGTGTATTATAAAACAGTGTTGTCGTTTTCTTCAAAATTATTTCCTATTTTATAAAACAAACAATTTAAAATTGTGTGCCCTCATTTCTATCAAAGAGCAGAGTGAGGCAGAATCCAAATAGTTGGAAATAAAACTGCAATTTTTAACTGGCTGATACGATTAAAATTTCACACAGGCGTAGCAGAGGAGTAAACGAGTTTATTTTTTGAAGACGGACCCTAAAGACCCCTCGGGAGCAATGGGAGGTTTTAAAGTAGGATAACCTAAATTTTTAAACTCTTTCGAATTTTTTGTGATTTGTCTAAACTCAAAGATTTTATAATATTCTTAAAGCCCTTGAATTCTAGATAGTAAATTGATATTTCCAAATGAAATCTTTTAATGAGTAGAATTACAAACAAAATACTTAGTCGGAAAAAGTGGTTAAATTTGGAAGGCGTAGGCCTATTAGAGATATTGTATACGTTTTCTTTTTTAAAGCTATAATTGTGGAAATACATTTCAATCATTTCAAGCTTTAAGTGCCCTGAAGACGACCAAATAAACCCGTCAATCAGTGCATATGTATGAGTGTCGTATGCTTGAAGCTTTAAAGAAGACGTACAAATAAATACGTCAATCACGCACTTTTCCATTATTACCAAAAATTTCGAAGAAACTGAGTTTTTTTTATTAATCAGAGACGTAAAATATATAAAATATGAATATTTTTTTTTTCATCCATACAAGCAAATGAAATTTGATTGTCAATCACAACAGGAGACGATCAAATAATCAGTCGTCAAATAAAAAAATCAAAACATTTTGATTTTCATCAATCATTGCCGACAACGTGTGCGTGTAGCCGAAAATGAACGACTGCACGCACACAACTATGTGATTGATGTGTTTATTTGATCGTCTCCAGGGCACTTTATAAGTTCCTTGAAAAAACTTTTTTTTCCAGGCAGCATGAACAGATTCGACAAGAGCTTAATTCTCAATTGGAGCTCTCATTCAAGGTTGCCAACTCTTCAGCTCAGAAAATGGCTAGATTTTGAATTAAAAATGGCTAGAAATGGCTAAAACCCAAAATGACTGAATACAAATTCATAAATATTGGCTTTTTATTTAGACTTAATAGTATATGTATAAAATATTACATTTCTTAGCATATTAAAAAATTGTAATATCAATATTAATTGGTGTCTTTTTGATAAATTAAACAAATTTCTGGGCAATTATAAACAAAATCGGATCCATTAAATGTTGTGTTTGCTTTGGAAACAATTACGCAGCCTATTCCCATCAAATCCACTACGTAAGATTTTTTTAAAAAAAGACTATTATTTGTCATTTGATTAAAAATATTGGTATATTTTTTTAAAAAAAATTCAAGAAAAGTTTAAAATAGAAAAGGCTAGGACAAAATAAAATGCCTAAATCTTCCGGCTAGATTAAATCTAGCCATTTTTTATGGCTAAATGAAAATAAAATCGCTAGATCTAGCCGGAAAATGGCTAAATTGGCAACCTTGCTCTCATTAAACAAAACGATCTCTCGTGTTCTTAGAATTTTAATTTGAATCTTGAAGTGATCTTTAAATAAGATTAATTTAAGAATGACCGATGCTGAATTACTCCCATAATGTGCTGGATTCTAGAATTCTGAACTAGATTTAATAATGACAGTTCCAAATGTGATTGTTTTTGTGTTTCAAAAGAAACTACATAACTACAGAGAGCCTCAAAAGTAAGTAAACACCAGTGATTTTTTGATTTTTTTAAGATCATGAAAATCTCCAACAAATCGAAACTTTTAAATTGTTATCGATGGATAGATTTTAGGATTTTCATTACCTTAAAAAAAAAATCAAATAATTTGCGCCCTTTTTTCAAATGTTTAGCTTCTATTTTAAAACATTTGTTACAAAATAAATTTATTCAAAGTATTGGTCATTGTTTGCTATGACCTTTTCCCATCTTTCTGGTCACATATGGATTCCGAGCCAAAGAATCTTTTGAGGCCTAGAACGAATCAAGCCAATATCGTATGCTCTGTTCCATAGTCAAGCGTATACCAGAGAGAACATTCAGCATCGAAACAAATAGTAGTAAACTTTAAAGCGGTAGAGGCAAAACTTTCCAACCACTTCATTCTAAATACATTTTAGCAGGTATTGCAACATGTGGCCAAGTGTTGTCATGATGAAATATTAAGGTTTCATGTCTGGCCACATATTCTGGGCCAATGCTCGCTTCAAATGAATCAGTGGCGTTTAGTACAGGTTCCATGTGATGGTTTGGTCAGATTTTAGGAGCTCATAATAGACCCTTCTGGTCCCACCAAATAGAGAGCATTACCTTAGCGCCGTGGATATCTGGCTTTGGTGTCGATTCGGCTGGTTGGCTGGGCTTCATATACGATTTCTTACGCGACTTATCGTAATGGATCCATTTTTCATCGCAAGTAATGATTCGATGCAAAAATTATTTACTTTTATAGCGTTCAAGCATTATTTGGGACAGGCAAAATCGTATTTCAAGGTCACTCGGCTTCAATTTGTATGGTACCCAATTTCCCTGCTTTTGGATGAATACTGCTTTTGGATGAAATGCTTGCAAATGCTTTGAAATTGCTGCTTAATAGCTCCCTGTGATTTTGCAAGCTCTTGTTTAGTTCTACAATAATCTTCATGGAGTAATGCCACCAATTCTTCAAACTTTTTCGGACGGCCTGGGCGATTTTTGTCTTCCGTGTCAAAATCACCACTTCTAAACCGCACAAACCATCTCTTGCTTGTATAAACCGAAGGAACACATTCACCATAAGCTTTGGTGAGCAATCGGTGTGTTGTTTTTCCAAATTGGTACAAAATTTGACATTTTCGAACCAAAAAATAACTTTGTTAAATTAAATTGTAAATACCACATTTAGTGAAGTAATAAAATGAAGTAAGTGTATGCCTAGCAAGTGCTGTACTTCATTTGAGTAGAAAGATCGCATTAGTTAGTTTTCCTTATTTCTCCAAATGGCCCATAATATAGCATTACGAATTGCATTGTTCTAAAGAGTCGGTAATGAAATGTCCGGGTTCTCATACACACAGAGATAAAACATGGTTGTGGTAAGCCTAATCTAAGATCAACATATTGTGACATGATTTATGATCGTAGTCCAAACATATTATGATCATTATTATTACCATTAAATATCATATTATGATCAAATATAGTCATAATATCATTGCCATATACATGATCATAATATGTTCTGCAGTAATCATATAATTATCCAAAGCAATCATAATATGACCCACAGTATGTAATTTAGCTTGCCTACGATTGTCAAATTATGTGATATTCAGCACTAGGTCCGCGACTTTTCTACCTAATTTTGATATACATATAGCTGTATAACACTGTTTTATAATGCAAAAGATCAATTTGTATACAATTAAATGAAACATATACTCGTATTTAAATAAAAAAGTAACATATAACTATTTCATTTAACAATAATCTTATTGTCATTTTTCCTATAAACAATTCATGTGAAATTTTTTTTCTCTTCCCCTTTTCTCTTATTGTTTATTGTTTATTTTTTTTCTGATTTATTTTCATGTCTTTCCTTTTTTTTCCAACACACAGATATGGAACTATTATATCCACCAAGGCTATTTTAGATAAAACAACAAATAAATGTAAAGGTATTTTTTGCTTTTCACCGTTTTTCATCAATTTTAGTTTTATATTTTTTTTATTTCCATTATTGTATTTTGTACTTATTTATATTTATATTTATATGTATGAGTGTCTATTTATATTTGTGTGAATACACTCATACACTCATTGAGTGTGTATGTTTGTATTCTCAATTATTTTATTTATATCAATGTGTTTGGTTTTTACTAATTAATTATTTTGTTTAATATGTGTAATTAATTTAACTTTTTTTTTTAGTTTTGTTTGTCTCCATTGGAGTTTTTATTATATATATAAATTTTTAATTAGAGTTTTTAGTTAAATAAAAATATGTAGTTTTTTTTTGTTTGGTTTTTGTTATTAGTTTAATTATTTATTATTTATTTTGATTTGATTAAATCATTCATAAATCATAAATTGCACTTGCTATTATTCATTATTAAACTTGTAGAAAATTATTTGAAATCTTTATATACTTACATATATATTTAAAACTAAATAAATTTTTTTTATAGCAATGTTTGAAATTGTACTTTAGGGCTATAAACAAATTTTGGCCTTAACACTACTCATTGGAAGATATTGCGTTTAAAACCCCTTTTGTTTCAGGTTAATTTGGAACATAAACCTCACCCTTAATTCGACTAGAATAGCCCTTTAGTACATATTTCATATTTTTTAGTAATAATCAAATAAAAATACAAAATAATAATTAAATATTAATGCTAATGTAGGTTTTGTAAATTAAAATGCTTTGAATTGATTTGAAAACTATATTAAGAAAATGTGATATTGAAATTATAAATTTCGTTTTACAAATTAAATTAATTTTCAAATTGGCTTAAGTCTAAATTTGAAACAAAAAAGCAAAGCATGGTTTTAAAAACACTAGCTATAGTTCAACAAAATAATTAAGAATATTATTTGATTTATGCTTTTATTAGGGCTTTGCATGTGCACGCCCTTACACTTCCAAATTAGCATTTGACATAATTTGCAAAAACTAAACAAACTAAATAATTAAACCTTATTAAAACAAACAAAAACTCATTTAACTATGTAACTATAGCTAAAGACACAAACAAAATACGATTTGTCAAAATTTTAAAAATAATTTCCCATTTACTCACTCGCTTAAAATATACACTACATCAGCGGTTGGCACTCATTGCCACCAGAGGACGAACATGATCGGTTATTTACCTGTAAACAATACGAATTGAAACTAAGTTCATACACAATTATTAAATTAAAAAATAAATATCACAATCAATAGATGGTCAGATTTCAACAGAGAAAAGAAGTTTTTATTATCCATATTCCATGTTCTTTCTATAATATCTATTAAAATTATAACACATATAGTTGTTGATGGGAGCTTAATCTCTCGAATATGACAAGAGACGAAGTAATTCTATTATTATTTTAGAAAATTTTGGAATCCTAGAATTTACCGCCACATTCATAAACAGTTTTTCAATTTATCAAATGTTTGGAGATCAAATTGGTCTTAGATGTAACTTGTTCTTAGGATTTGAATCAATTGGGTGTATGACTTTAAAATTCGGGATTTACATATTCTGGAAGTTTAGCTCATCAAGGTTTATGGTGAGTGTGTTCCATTGGTTACAACGTGCGAGATATGGTTTGTCGGTTCAGAAATTGTGATTTTGACACTTAAGACAAATATCGCCCAGGCCAGCCAAAAAAGTTTAAAGACCATGATTGGAGGCTCCAAGAAGATTGTTGTCAAACTCAACAAGATCACGTACTCAAGCAGCAATTTCAAAACGTTTGCGAACAGCAGGATTCATCCAAAAGCAGAATTCATCCATACGAATTGAGAGACCTTGAAAACAATTTTGGATATTCGAAATGCTGTTTGAACGCTATAAAAAAAAATAATTTTTGCACCGAATCATTACTTGAGATGAAAAATAGATTCATTACAATAACCCGAAGCGTAAGAGATAGTACGTGAAACCCGGCCAATCAGCTGAATCGACACCAAAGCCAAATATCCATGGCGCTAAAGTAATGCTCTCTATTTAGTAGGAGCAAAAGGCTGCTAAAATCTGATCAAACATAATTGGTTTGAAGCGAGTCCAGAATATGCGGCCAGACATGAAACCATAATATTCCATCATGACAATACTCGTACACATGTTGCAATACCTGTTAAAAACTATTTAGAAAGAAATGGTTGGAAGTTTTGCCTCACCCGCCTTATAGCAAAGACCTTGCAGAACGCTTACTCTGGAATACACTTCCCTTCATAATAGAGTATCCGAAATAGGCTTGACTCATTCTTGGCCTCAAAAGATGCTCAGTTTTTTTGGCTCGAAATCCATATATTGCCAGAAAGATTTTTATTATACTAATGTTTCAAAATAATAGCTAAAAATCCCGCTTTTTTAAGTCATACAATTTTAAGCTATTTTGTAATTTAAAAGAATTAAAGAAAATTTTAATGATTCTATAAGGAATGAATTATAAAAGGCATTCGACTCGATTTGTTTTTATTTGAATACAATTTACTTAAATTCAACAACGATTAATTCAAAATGGCTTTAATTCATATTGAAATGCATTAAATCTTTAAATGTTTAAATTTTTATTAATTCTAATCTAATCAAAATTAATGAAAATATAATTACTTCATTCAATTCATTTATGAAAACATTTTTTAAAGTTTTTTAGTGATAGATTGAAATTGATAAAAAATTGTATCATTTAAGTAATTGCATTATACTAATTTGTAATGGATTTGAATTAAAGAAAATTTAATTTATTCAATATGGATTTAATTCTATAAAGAATGAATTTTCAAAGCAATTATATTGTTTTTATGCGGCTTTTATTTAAACAGAATTCATTCTATGTTGGATTAACTCAAATTTAAATTTTTTCATGCCCAATTCACAATCGGTGTCGTAGCATTGTAAGTTGTTTGTCATAAATATTTTTCAAACTAATTTTTTTCGAAACAAAAATGAAATATTAATAAAAAAAATTACGACATAAAACGATACAACCATAGGGTAACATAGAGACGAGACGGAATTGTCAAAAACCTAAGTCTGTTGTCAATGTATTTTGTTGTTGTATCAGAAATACTATTTGTTGTATTTTTGTTTGACAATTCGGAGTGTCTCGTCTCTATGTATAATTCTCTATGGATACAACGCTACGACACCGATTGTGAATTGAGCTAATAAATTTCATTCAATCTTTTTAAAAAAATGAAAATAATTTTTCTTCGTTCGATTTGTTTTTGAATTCTTTGATTGAATGATTAAGATAATAACATATAATTTGATTTTTAGAATTGAACTATGAATTCATTATTTCGATCCTTTAGTCCCAACTCATAACAATTGAAAGATATTGGCTGGTAATAATGAGTGATTCATTTAGAGCTTATTCTAATTATAAATAAAACACTTAAAATAATGGCCCGAAAGAACAACCTCTGACATTGACTTTTTAAAGATAATGTCATGCTAATATTTGCTGCGACTACGCTGTAGGTGATTAATCCGGAAGATAAAATTGTCGATCACTTTTTCCAGCATTGCTACCGGTATCTCACGAATTACGCAAGCAATGTTGGCTGCCAATTGTTGAATCATAACTGGCTTATCGATGAATACTTTTGACGACACAAAGAAAGAGGAGGTGTGATATCTATCACACGAGGTACGGAACGAGAAATTAGCTGATCATCAAAATTATCGATGATACAAATCATATGTTGCTTGAAGGGTACGAAACACATTTCTTTTCGTAACACAGCTGAATAGTTTGGAGACTTTGTTGCGGAGTGAGTTCTTCCATGATGAATTGTCAAACAATGCTGACCTAAAATAAAAAGATGACAAAAAACAAATGATAATAAAATCTCTAAATGAATCACCATTTACTTTTGCACACTAAAACGATATTTCCCTACAGCTAAGATTATTGAAACAAAACTTCTTGTAAGACTAGTTTTTCGTACGGATAGGGACTGGTTCTAGTTGCAACACCTTATATAAAAGCGACCTGTCGCTTTAACAAGGCGTTGGCCTACGATGGGTTAAATTGACACTCTCTGACAGGTGACGTAACGAATCCCTACACACGTGTTTTATTTAGGATATTATAATTGGATTTAAATTAATTGATATTTCTTACATAAAATTTTTCAAAATTTTCAGCTTTTCGCCACAATTGGATAAGTAATATGTCGTATTTTAAACACATAACATACATTTACAGCCGGGTTACTACTACATATTATAAAATAAAGTAATTATTAAAGGTATTTTCAGATGACAATATTAATACTTTTCAAAATTGAAATGGTGGTAAAAACATTCGCCCCCATTTTCTCAATCTCTGGTTATTTTTTATCGTAACAATAAACTGACAGTTCTCATACAAAACAAAAGTTAATTGGAGGTTTATCGTTACGAAAAACGATAACCAGAGATTGAGAAAATGGGGGTCAGTATGTCAAGAAATCATTTAAGAGAAAATGCATTTGTGTTCAACTCACTATTATTCAAAATATTTTACTGTTTAACATTGATATTTTTCTGCTAAATTTATTAGTATTATTAGTCTGAAAATACCTTAAGCATTATCAATATCATGTATAAGGTTGTTCTAAAAACATACAATTTAAACATGAGAACATCCGAAACAAAAATTTATTTTAGTTGTTAATACCTGATATTGATAATATTTAGTTAATAAAACTTGTAGATTTCTTAATTATAAATAAGCATGTATTTTAGAAATGTTATATTTACTACAACTAAAATATTTAAATAATACTGACACTTGTTTTTTTACTTTTCTCTTTCTTTTTTCTCTACGGTTTTTTTCGCCCGTTTTGGAAATTGTAGGTTATGGTTTTGTGGATTTCGAATGTCCTGCATATGCTGAAGGAGCTGTTAAAGGACTACAGGCAAAGGGCGTTCAAGCTCAAATGGCCAAAGTGGGTGTTTGGGTACTACATAGGCCGGCCATTGTACGTTTGTTTGCATGCAAGTAATACTCACCCCCCACCCTCACCCCCTTTTTGTATTTAATAGTTCCTTTCATTTTTTCATTTTTTCGTTTTCATTTTTGGTTGTGGTTACTAACTATTTAAACATATGTATTTTTATTATTTTATAGTTTAGTGTATTTTATAGTTATAATTTTTTAAAATTAGTTATTTAATTTTATTTATGATTTATTAAATACTCGTTTCTTTTGGTTCTGCTTTATATATGAATATATATTTATTTATTATGTTCTTTAATTGAATTGATATAATTACCAGTTTTATTGGAATGCAACCATACGAGCTTGTCGTCTGGATTGTCATTATTTAGTTTTTGTTTTTTTTTCCTTCTTCTTCCTAGTGGAAATGCACACAGAAAATACCAATTAACTTTTTAATTACATTTATTTGATTCTTATTTTATTAAATGTTTTTATATATTTTTTCTATTATTGCGATTCGAACATTTCCGTTTTGCGTAACTGCAAGTTGTTGTTTTTTCGTCGCTCTTACAATAGTGTGTGTGTGTAGTTGTTTCCGGGAAATATTTATATCCCCTTCTCAATTTTACACACATACTTTTTTTAATCTTCCCTGCAGTTCATTGAACTAGTTCCGCCAATGAGAACTACTACTAATGAATTTTCAACCCACGAGCAACGTTATTGACTGGTGAATTTATTAAATTCAGTAATAATACTTCAGCATTTAGGAAAAAATAAATACATTTTTCAGAGAGCGATATTGATGTTCAACTCATAACTCGTGTTATAGTCAAATGCGTTAATCACTAAGAGCTCTTATTTTTACTGCTCTCAATTTGTTATTAAGAGTTGCGGGGCGGAACTAGTTCAATGAACTGCAGGGTAGTAATATAACTAGTGTAAGAGGTTTCCAATTGACACTTTTCAAACTGCTGGGTTGTGCTAGCGTTCAAATGTTTCACAAAATACTGTATTCTGTACGCGTTTTATCCGTTATTTATGCTTGATTTTTTATTAAGTTTTCTCGGAAAATTTATATTTTTCAACTAAAAATTATAACAATAACAATAGTTATTTGTTTCTGAGAATTTTATATTGAATTTTTTTATTATTTATATTGCTCAGTATGTTCCTTAGAGCTAGTTTTTGGGATGAAGATGATCCACATTCTTTGTTTAAACCTTGCTTAAACTGAAAATTGTGTTTTTCACTAATTGTTTATTTAGTATATAATCTAGGTTTAACTAATCATCATAGGCGAGCTAAACCTAAGTCTAAGCACAAACAGCTGGAAAATAAAATAAATAATTCAGAACAGCAGTTCTTTGTTTTGATTGATTTACTTTAATGTCACTTTTTCTTTTACAAAGTTAAAATTTACGAAAAAGTTATGTACGCTGGTGCTTTTTTAAGTATTGGCATTTGACTGAAAAGCAATGCTAACATAATTGCCAGTTAGTAATCCATTAGTGAGAAAAACAATCATTGGTTAAAGTCCGCCTAAATTTGTTTCAGGTTTAACTTAACATCGTGTTAAGCTACGTTTAACTGACAAGTAAGAAACTAGCTGTAAGTAACATAAATTTGCATATTCTAAACGTTTGGTCACGTCAAGCTTGACCGCCTTGACTATGAAAAGCCTTATAAAACTTCTTTAAGTTTAAATCAATTTAAATGAATGTTTTACAAACTTAAAAATAAAGCAAAAATCACCTTTAATAGAGCAAACATTTTGAAATTTTCTTACAAATTTCACTTGACCTCTTTTTGTAAGAAATAGTCAATATAAAAAGGCACACAAATTTAAATTATATATGCAGGGCAATAGGAATATTGCCTGTTTATTCCTTTCATCATGGCGTATGTGAATTTCCATATATATTAACTATCTGCGATCCTTATCGAAAACTGATAACCAAACTCCATTTGTTTAACAACTGAATTCATAATTGACCTATTCATTTGATAATAAAATCTATAAAAAAAGTAAGAGAGCTATATTCGGCTGTGCCGAATCTTATATACCCTTTACCAAATTGTACTTCAAAATACTTCAAATTTTAAATATTTTTAGGTAAAAAAAATTTTTTTTTTTGCAATGTTGTTTTTGAATTGTTTGGAAAATTTTTTTTTTCGAATTGTTTAAAATTTTTTTTTTAAATTAAAAATTTGTAATTTTTTTTTAAATTTTTAAAATTTTAATCCCGAAGATCCCGAAGAAATTTGGGATCTTCAGAAAATTGATTTCAACAGACAGACAGACGGACATGACTTAATCGACTCCGCTATCTATAAGGATCCAGAATATATATACTGTTACGTTTTAACCTTTTTAAAACGTTGGTTTATTTCCTTTAAATAAACCGGATACTTTTGATTTCAAATAAAAGCCGTTTAGTAGTTTGAAAATGGTAACAACTCTTTATTTATTCAAATGTACAACAACAACAGAATTAAATAGTCACTCAATGTTTTTTATACAATTTTGTAAATTCGCAGAAATACAGACACAATTTCTAATGTACACGAATTTACTTGAAAAACACTACACACTTTAAGGCACTCAGTTGATGTGTATTCGAAAAGCGTCTCTGATAAACTGACTAACGACAGCTACCTCTGCCACTATTTATAACACTGCCATCTGCACTCTAGATTGCTCTTTAACTGTCAAAGTTCGAATATTCTAGATCTTACTAATACATACGCCATCTGTTGTGTACTTTCTACAATGTTCTTTAACTGAATATTCGAATTCGAATATACAGCGTTGCCAACTTACGATTACGACTGAAAACTTTTATTTAATAATGCCCACAGATATGTTACAGTTTGCACTGTTATTTGAAAGCATTATGCTACTTTTAAATCAGCCCTTAAAATCGTTATATTTGAATTCAAGTACAATTTCGTAACAATACTTTATAGGGTCTCACGAAGGTGAAGGGTATAATAAAAAGTAAGAAAGTATAGTCTTATGTGAGTGTAAACAGTTTTCTTTTAAAAGGTATATGGAAGCTAAATATGACTAATTATAAATATAATATTGTTACGTTTTTACCTTTTAAAATAAACCGGATACTTTTGATTGCATATAAAAGCAGTTTAGTAGTATACAATTGTAACAATTCTTTTTTACACTGTGTGTAATTTTTTAAGTCATGGAAATATAACCATATACGGACACCAGTACATGATAAAAGACCAGTTTTGCCCAAAGACATGTACTTTTTTTACGGTCCCCCAAAGATTTAGGTCCTCGGTGTAATTTTTTCAAAAAAGTGATCATTTTCTCAGGCTATATCTTGCAAATTTGATTTACTATTTGAATCAAATTTTTAGCCCTTGTCATACAAACATGGACATACATCAAAAAAACTTCATCTTCAAGATGAAAATCACAGTTAAAGTTAACTCTAACAGCGCCTATGATAAACTAAACACCGACTTGCTGCACCATCTTCCTTCCAGTAGCTTCATGAATGATCAACTCAAAGCTTTTCTGCCCAAATTTTGATTTTACGACCTGTTCTTAATCGACTCAGAAAGTGATCATGAGCAGATTGGTATAATTTAAGATGGACATTGGGATAATATTTTTGCCACTATGATGGTGTTTACTCATCTCGCTGTTATAGCATCTCGAATGGTTTCTTTAAACTTTATGTTAAGATATCTCAAAAATGATGGCCAAATTCTGAGGTCAGATTCGGATTCACAGCAAATCATACTATTAAAATAGTATACTCTAGTTCCTGGGTTTCGACTTTTTTTTAAAATTGTATCGTCCTGTGTTATTTGGAAATTAAATTTTAAATGACTTAGAGAACTGCTGAGATTTTGTTGGCCTGTTTAATCCGTATGAACTAGTAAAATTCATATTTATTCCTACCAGTTGCATTTTCTGAGGTCAGATTCTGATTCAGAGCAAATAGTATACTCTAGTTTCTGGGTTTCGATGTTCTTCAAATTGTATCGGCCTGTATTATTTGGAAATTAAATTTGAAATAACTTAGAGAACTGCCTGTGTAATCCGTATGAAATAGTAAAATTCATATTTATTCCTACCAGTTGCATTTTATGAATATAATTTTAATTCCTTTTTGCACTCTAAAGACAAAACCTTGACTTTCTTTATTTATGAACGAAGGAATACTTAACTTTTTAAGCAAAGTCTGTTTGAATCTAAATCGTTTCATTTATGTTATTTTTTCTTAGTATTTTTTTTTTTTTTTGTTATTTCATTCCTGTGTCATTATAATGATTGTAGTGTTTTGTTTTTTTTTTTTTTTGTCATACTTGATTTTTGTTTGCATTTTTATCATGTTTATATTCCGCTGCTTCTCGGACCCCTTAAATATATTTCCATTTGCGAATGTTAAACGTGACTCTTACCACCATAACTACCAGACGCCTGTGTGCATTTCAAAAAAGGATTTTTAAGTTGGTTTTTCTGTTTAATATTTTTATTTTCTTTATAGTTTTATATTACTGGTATATTTATGCATAATATTTCATATTTTTATTATCATATTTTATTATTATGTATTTTGTTTCGGTTATCTTGTTTTTCTATTTATTATTTAAATTTTATTTGTTTATTTTTTTATATTATTACTTTATTTTAATTAAACTCTTAGCCGGGTTTTTCTTCTCCCCTTTAAATTGTCTCTCCTTTTCCCCAATTTATTTATGTGAATTGTAGAAAATACATTTTGTAGTACAATATTTTAAAATAAAACATACATACAACATTATCATATTATCGTCCTCATAATAGAATAATTATAGTTAGTACTATATGTGTATAACAGTAGTAATAACAACCTTATCTCAATATCTCATCATCATGATTTATTGTGTAAAAAATGTGATTTATTTTAAAGTTTTTTGTTTTCCTAATACAAATTTTATTATCATTAGTAAGTTGTGATATGAGTGCCAGGTTCTAAATTCTGTTTTATTAATTTATTAAAATGTTTGTCTAAATAACCATTCAAACATAGATAGTCTAAAATTTATACTAGAGTTGTCTTTCGATTAAGAATTTTTGTTGAAAGTATAGTGACATTTGAAAGCTGTCATTAAAACTAATTTACAGTAAATGAAATTAAATATATTTTTGGAGGAAAAGCATCCATTTAGGAATTATATTTCTTCTTTATACTTCATTATTTATTTATAGTATCCAAGTTCTATGGGGATTTTTCGGGGATTGGTATCCTATAATGTAAAAAAAATTTACAGAAAAAATACATTTTTGTTTCCCTGTGACTTAGCATGTTTTTGCAGAAAGCTCTTTAAATATAATCGATCAAAGTTGTTACAATTTAGATCTATTATAGGGAATATAAGCTGTCATGAGTCAACTTAATTATTACTTGAAGAGTATAAATAAGCTCAAGTGTAGATTAATTTCTATATAAAAATGAATATAAAAAATGTGTATTTAAACAAATTTAATTCATTTAAACCACAATCAGACAACTCTAGTCAATAAAACAAATTCCTTTGATTAATAATTTTATTATTATTTTCCTACAATATTTATATATGTACATAAGTATTGTTACAAAATCCATACATATCTACATAAATAAATTCCTTAGCTATTAATAATAAATAGATTTTATGTAACATCTTTATTTAGTATAATATTAATGGCATATTTTATAAACATACATACATATATTTAGTAATATATTATTGTATTACAAATACAATACATGTATTTGTAGTTAAATCCTA
This sequence comes from Calliphora vicina, assembly GCF_958450345.1. NCBI lineage: Eukaryota > Metazoa > Arthropoda > Insecta > Diptera > Calliphoridae > Calliphora > Calliphora vicina. The sequence goes on along the minus strand of NC_088782.1, from coordinate 26,444,149 downwards.
TTAAGTAGTTTATAAATATATAGATAAAAAATAGATTATTACATACATAATAAATACAAAGTACGAATCGATTTTCTTATTTAACATATTTTGGTTTATTAAGCTGATTAAATCATAATTCTTTATATGTGTGTTATGCTCCTTCATAACCGTACGAACAATATATAGTTTTAATAATAATTGTATTAAGTAATTTATTATTGTTTGTTTTTCTTATTAATTTTCCCATTAATGCCCTTTAGTTATTAAACTGTAAAATTTTCTTTACTCAAAATTGTTCATATTATTTTTTACCTTAATTATTTGATTTAGTAATCTAAATATTATTAATTATTTCATATTGGTCGTAGACCCACAAAAAAATATACAATTGGGGTATTCAAAATGTCTACTATTTGGTCATATTATCATAATGTCCTAATATATTATGATAGTTTTATCAAATTTTTGTTGTGTTTCAAACAAAAAAGTTCTAAACTAATTAGACTATTCGAACTATGTTTATTGTTTTGTCATAAAATAATACTTATTTTTGTTTTGAAACACAACAACTATTATAATATATTAGGATATTATGACTAATAGCAGATCGTGTAAATACCCCAAATGTTTCCATTTTCCTAATATTCAATTAATAAACCCAAAAGCGATTGCTTGTAAACGAACCCTCCTCCGACAACTCTTCAATAGCTTAATTCTGGTGGGTAAAATAAGTGTAGTACAAAATATACGTTTAAAGTGATTACACTCTTGGTTACTTAGAGACAATAAAGTCACAATTATCTTCACTCTTGTTTACATAGAGTATGAGAATGTATGAGAATTATATCAACACATTTTGTATAAAACGAGTTTGTAGGAATTACCCACAAAACGTGCAGTAAAAAATAAACATTCACATTCATCACTTTATTACACTCTTGATTACTTAGAGACACTTAAGCGACAATTGTCTTCACGTTAGATTACCTGGGATGTATAAAGTAACCAATTAATTTCACTCTGCACTACAAAGAGCACATACTTGACAAATGACCCAAAATATATAAATTGGAGTCAGCCAAGTGACAATTACTGTCTAACTGCTGGGCACTTCTCAACATTATTTTAAAAAGCGACCTAAACACATTTCAGAACTTATTACATTTAAATTTGATGTATTTGATCTGCAAAGAGTTTATAAATATGTCTGCTTTTTATTCTATAATTTCTATGAAAAAATAAATTTATTTAAATTAGTTTTCAATACTAAAATTTACAACTATATTTTCAGTTTTAATTTCAACCCCCAAAATTTTTTGTCAGAAAAATTAAAAAAATTAATTTTTCCTTTGTACAAAATATTGTTACAAACTCATATGTACATCCCTGAAGGAAACCTATGGATAAGTGTATCCAAGTCACCAGTTTTGTTGACAACTTTGCTGACTTTGAATTTAATTAATTAAATTCTGAAAATAGAAAACAAACTTATAAAAATTTATTATTATAGTACTAACAAAACAATGGAAACCTAGATTTAAGTTTTACAAAAATAGTTTGGCCCTTTTAGTGACTCAGTACCCCTTTTTATACCCTTCACCTTCGTGAGAAGGGTATATATGTATAAGTCTATCATTCCGTTTGTAATTTCCACAATATAATTTTCCGACCCTATAAAGTGTATACATTCTGGATCCTTATAGATAGCGGAGTCGATTATGTCATGTCCGTCTGTCTGTTGAAATCAATTTTCTGAAGACCCCAGTCTTCGAGATCCAAATCTTCAATAATTCTGTCAGACATGCTTTCGAGAAGTTTCCTACTTAAAATCAGCAAAATCGGTCCACAAATGGCTGGGATATGAGGAAAAAACCAGGACAACCTTGATTTTTACTTATTTTTGACCTAAATCTGGATTACTAAGGCATTAATATAGACAATATGGATATCTAATGATAGATATTTCAAAGACCTTTCCAACGACGTATATAAGACCATAGTAAGTTGGACCTACAATGGGTCAAATTTTTTAACCAGAATTTTTTCTTCACCAAAAGAAAAAAAATTGAAAAAACAAAAAAATTTTAAATTTAAAAAAAAAAATTTAAATTTCCAAAAAAATTTTGAAAAAAAAATTAATTTTGTTTACCTAAAAATAATTACAATTTTTATTTTGAAGTATAATTTGGTGAAGAGTATATAAGATACGGCAGAGCTTTCTTACTTGTTTTATTACTGCTTCACAGCGACGAAGCATTGAACCAATTAATGAATCAATCGTCTGCTTTGAAATAGTTTGCCATTCCCATATAACCGGATCTTTCGAGGTACAATTTCCCATAGATTTTCCCCAAATAGTCTCTGTTGATCAAAAATTTTTGGTATTGAAAATGTTCAAAAGCGGTCCATTTTGTTGGAAAATCTTTTTTTAATTAAAAGTGGAAATTTTGATTTAAAATGAGAGGCAGAGGCAGTCTTGATCATATCCCAGACATTTATTGGCCGATTTTTCTGATTATCGATAGTAAAATCATCACGAGTATGTCTGATATATATTTGTGTCCTTAAGAGATTTTCGAACTTCAGAAACGTAAGGTTATTCTATTTGGCAAATGAATTATGTGAAAGTTGAAACCATATTTTCTCTATGGTACAGATACATATGGTATAGATAAATACACTTAGATCGGAAAGTCTCCTGTCAACGAACTAACTCAGTTGTCAAACAAAAACACTAACCATAGAGTAATACGCATAGAGCGGAAACTAGAAAAAAACTCAAACAAAACAATTATTCAAAAAAAAAATCACACATACGAGTGATGTTTTTGTTTTCACATAGTTTTTTTCTATTAATACATTATCAACAATAGGTTTTTGATAGGAGAGTTTCCGATCTATGTGTATTTATCTATTGTAATAACTGAAATTACATTTTTTAAAAAAAAAAATTCACGGTTATTTCATTGATAGTATTTTTATATGGTTTTTGACATATTTTTTCACATGAAACCGAACAGAGTACCGAGCTTAATAAACAAATTGTCTTGTCAATCCGATTTTTAACTAGCCAATATTAATAGGGAATTAAAGGGCTTTGAAATTTCAAAATTTGTAAGGCATATTTTTCAAGTTTAGGGGCATATTTTTAACCATATTTTTGAGTGAATTTAAATTGTTGAAGAAATACATTACTTATATGTGTTATAAATGAACATTATTCTAATTAATATTTCCTTTTAGTTATATATAAATTATTATATTGCTCTAAATAATTTATTTTCATAAAACGTATATATATTTTAATATTCATAGTAAATTTAGATTTATTCATGTATTTAGTTTATTATTTACTAATTTAGGTAAGTGATAATTTAACTCATTTTTCGTTTAGTTTACAATTCATTTGATTTTAATATTTCCAAAACATTTTATTGTATGTATTCATGTAAATTAATTTTATGCTATAATTTAGAAATATAAAAAAAAAACAACTATCCCCATTTAACAATCATTTAGTAATTTATGTTGAAAATATTTTACTATAAACAGAAACAAATAGTATTTATTTTGTCCATAAAAATAAGTAATGATAGTGATTATAACAAATATTAATAATAGTACAATAGTGATAATAATTTAAACAACAAATAACTAATTTATTGAATATAGGTAGTATCGAAAATCAAAAAAGAACATGTGGCTTATTTAGTAGTTTTAGCCATACATTCTAATATTTATGTAGTTGAGGGTTAGTAAACAAATAAAAACAACCCAGGCCATTTATCCATACTTTTCAAGTGTGGCAACATGTAACGAATTTGTGTACAAATAGTTTAGCTAGTTTAAACGTCCCTTTTTTCGTACTTCAAAACCCGTGAAGTTTGTTTTTTTTCGTTCTTTTTTAATAAATATAGTTTTGTATTTGTATTTCCTGTTGGATAAATCTTAAAGGTAGATAATTTTTCCATACATTACTACTTATTTACTTACTTAACTACTACATATTCATTTAACTTAATACAAATTAAATAACATTAACAATGTTTCTTATATATTCTCTCTTAACGCTACTATTGAGCCGGCCTTAAATAATACAAACAAAAAAACAAAAATAATAATAATAATGTTAACAATATTACTATTAATGATAAACGTTTAATCTAAGTTATTAATAATTAATTTCATTATTACCAATTGTAAACTAATCATTTGTAAAGGTATTTGTTTAAAACTCATTTAAAATTCATTACATTCATCATAACATTAATTATCATTATCACCATTTCAAACATTTCACACTCAACACTTGATTTAGTTTAAATATTCATTCATACACAGAGAAAACAGATCGAATGATTCGATTATATTCTTAGATTTTTTCAGTTCTAGAGAAACAAGAATTACGATTTAAATATCTGAATTTTTGTTGGCTTAACTTAAATTTGTCGGTTATTAAGACAAAATGATTTGATTAGCTTTAAATTGGGTTATCACAACCAAAAGAGTTTTCTCTGTGTACAGAAATTATTTAAACTTTGTGGAAATATGTTCATTCTATTTAATGTATTATACACTTAATTTGATTATGTTTTAATTGGCCGATTTTTTTTATAAAAGGGAATTATATTGATACATGAATGAGACTATATTCAATTATTGATTCAGAATTCGGATGTTACTCACATTTATAGTCATAACTTAATCTTACCACTAAATGTTTGATAATTCAATGATCAGAAATGTAAAAATTTTTGGACAAGATTTTTAGAAACAAGAAAAGCTAAAAGTTGTTTTGTAATTATTATTAAGGGTTTAATTCAGAAACATGAACAGACAATTTATTTTAAAAATTTCTATGAGAATCTCTTAGTTTTCAAATAATTGCTGAATTTTTTTCATACAAAATATTTTAAATTGTCTTCCGTTATTAATTCTTAATTAGGGAGTAAGAATCCGTAGTGAAAGTGATTAGATATCAGGTTAAGAAAAATTTTAGTATTTCAGTAATTTTGAAAATATAGTAAGGTTATTTATTCATTTTAAAAAACTGGAAAATTCACTCTGATTTTTTTACACTTTTACACAACAAAAACATGAGCAAAATTCCACAAAAAATACAACTTTTTTTCTTGTTTTTGTTTTTTAAAAGTGTAAAAAAATCAGAGTGTAATTTTCCATTTTTTTAAATGAATACCCTCAGTGTTTTTTATCCACTAAATTCTAATTTTTCTTTCAAAGGCGTATGAGTAATATTTATTTAACATAACAAGTATACTCTCCTCTTGTTCCTTCAGAAATAAAGTGATCTATTTCTTTTGCAAGTTGCAAATCTACATTATAACTTGTTTTCGTTATTATTATTTGTTTTTTTTACATTTATTAGCCTTTGAGCAATCGAAATATTTTCATTTTGTTTGAGCTCCTCATCTGAGATAAAATCAATTTCGTTTGAAGAGGATTTAAATTGAGTTTTGTTAGATAACTTACAAAAAATGTGAAGAATTGATTTTCCAGAGCCCCACTCTAGGAAAACCAAAAATACCGCTTTATTTTATTAACTATGTTGTAGCAGGAGTTGAGCTTAACAACTTTGCTGAACATCACTTTACGATATTCGGGCATTTAGAATGTCAAAATGCATAAAAGAGGCACACAAAAATGACAATTTCCCCTATTTATTTATGAAAAACGGGATTTGGAAAATCCCGAAAATCCCGGGATTTAATATTAAAAAATCCCGGGCTTCGGGGTTTAAGAAATCTCGAAAACCCCGGGATTTTCGGGAGCGGGATTCCCCATTTGGCATCTCTATTCATAACTAATGGATGGATTATGTATGGAAACCTAACTTCTGACATCAACCACAAATTTCAATTCGCCAATTTCTCAATAGAAAATTATATGTTTATCTAAAGCAATGATAACCTACTGCTCAGGTTTACTATCGTTTACAACATGAAATTTCGCAATAGCAAATAATTCTTGAACAAAACTGTTCGTCAATTTATCGAGGATTTTTAAAAATACAAAAGAACCTTTGTAATAGTCAACAAATCTCATTCGATATTTGGTTAAGATACGTTATTGATAATGTTCTCACACTTTCGAGAACTAAATAAATGGCAGATGAAATATTTCGTGTCGTTTGTTTTGTGTTAATTGAATATAAACTTAAAAAAATTGCCTACATTAAGAAGGTTATAGTCCTTTATAAGTACATCACAAACTAGTCCTAAAAATTTCAGAAAAATTCCACTACAAACTGCGTTATTTTTTAAGAGTTATAGAGTAAGTAATATGGTATAGGCGGGTAATGTGGTATAGCTACTTTTCTCTAAAACTAAGAGCATAGGAGTAACGGTACCAAGCTTAAGAGTTTTATGATCTCAGAAAATTAACATTGGGTGAGTGTATTTCATTGTTGCAGGTCATGGAAATAGTCAGTTGTAAAAAATTAGCGAGATATTGTGGTAGACTTTTTTTGTGATCTGTTAAAAAATATTTTTTTTTCTAAAATCACGTGTTTTAAACTTCATTAATTTAATTTTAAAGTCAAATGGGAATATTTTGCTATTGAATAACACATGTAACAATATAGCATATTTAGTCTATATGTTTAATTTTATAATAATTTCAATAAACCATTTGGTCGGCTAATGTGCCAAAGAAAGGCGAAGTAAGAAAATGGGTAGCGGCAGATTTGAAGAAAGCTATCTGAGCTATTAGCAACAACGAGATGGATATTATTTTCGCATCAGTCATTCAATGTCTCCTACGAAGCGAAGAATGTATTGAGGAGCTTCTGGTAAGCTTAGGCAGCCGCCAACTTTAAACGCATCCATTGTAGATGATTTAAATAAAACGCAACTCATTTACAAATTAAAATACTATGCATCGGTTATGTGGTTTAGTATACAATATTAACAGAACATGGTATACCACATTACCCGCCAATTTTTTTCAATGGCTTGTTTATGGGTTTTTTCTCTTATTCCCAGATTTCTCTGAAACTTGAACTTAAAAAACTTTTTTACTTTCATGGATGTAAACATAACACTCATAGTAGAACACCAGCTGAGAACTGTTCCAATCGAATTAAGATTCTATAAATAATGAATTAAACATAGAAATAAATATATGTTGCATCAAGTATTAGAAATAATTTTACAAAAATATCTGAAAATTTAATTTTTCAAAGTTTTTTCTAGTTTGACGTATTTTTTTAATATTTTTTCTATAAAAGAGTATATATTTTTATAATAAATTTAAAAGACATTTTTGTTCTGAATACAACAATATTTAAAATTTTAAAATCGAATGAAATTTGCAGAATTTATTCACATTTTTATAAAGGCTTACTTATAATTTTCATATCGACTCCTAAAACTATGCTAAGGAAATCAACAAAACGTTTTAAAGTGCATATGTGTGTGTGAATATGAAAAATCAATGATAAGCTTTACAAAAAGCTTAATAACTTCTATAATTTTTAACCGATTTTAATAAAATAGGCCTCGTTTTATTAAAAATAAAATATTCTTTAAAAATATGTAAAAAAAATATATTTGGCTTAAATGAAAAAAGTTAAAAAACCAACATCAAAGTAAAAAAAATTAAAAATTCACATAAAATTTATTGTACATTAAAAATTTGTATATAATTGGCAGTTTATGTTCTTTCTTTTTTTAATCAGTGGGGAAATAGTAAATTGTTTAAAAATATTGTGGGAATAGCACTATATTAAGTGCTCGAAGTAGCCTTCATATGTTTTCTACAGAATAACTAAAAATTTTGAATGTGTATAAATTTTTTTAAAAACTAGTGGAACTCACAAGGCCTTAAGCTAATTCTAGCTAATTTTTTTAAGTATATGAAAAATTTATAATTTTGTAACAGAGTATCATTTAGATGGGAAAAATTTTAAGTTCCAATGTGCATTGTTAGAGACATTGTACTTCAGATTTTTGAAAGATAGTCAAATTAAAAATCATGTTCATATTCTAATATTTATGTCTCTCCACTTACAATCGGCCAGTAAATCTGTTAATAAAACATAATAGTTATCTATTAATTTTAAGCTAAACTACTAAAGTATAACTAACTAATAACTAAGTGTACGTATGCAAATGCATAAAAGCACATGCAAACAATTTTAAGTAGTTTTTACAACTAATTAAAAATCAACGTAAAGTTACGAGTGTAGTAAACAAAAATTTTTTATGTGCTGAAATTAAAAAAAAAAAAACAGCAAAAACACAACATTTTTGGAATTCAAACGTCATATTCAAATTAGACAAACTGAGAGACAGACAGACAGTTAGTACCTACTTAAAATTTATGTATTTCGCTTTTATGTACTTTAATTACAGTTTAAGTATATTTTTACTAATTAAAAAGCACTTACAAATTACGAATACTTCATACATACATCCATACATACATTTTCATACACAAAAACATGAAAAACAAAAGGAAAAGTAAATAAACAAAAAAACAAAATAATACTAAGTTTTAGGTATTAAAATTTACTACCCAACATATGTTCATAATCTCATATACTACTTACACAAACTACTAATTTATAGCACTACGTATACATACATATAACTGCATTAGACTGCCTCGATTTGTAGTCAAAAAAGTGGCAAATGCACTTCTGTAGAAATGAAAATTTGAAATGTCTTGAAATGATTTACAAAATATATCGAGTCAACTTGTTTGTTTTAGTTATTTGGCGCACCTTTAAGACAACGTAAATATTGATCCGAAATATTTAGGAAATCATATCAATAGTCTTCATTTTAAGGATTTCAATTTGCAACTTTTTCCAGCGAGGCTGTCTAAAGTACATACACACATAATAGGATGGCCCCATTTGTATGGAGCCCATAAAATATCGTTCCCAACTAAAATTAAAGTTTTGTTTGTTTTAAGACAACATTTGGTAGACAATATTAAATGAAAAAGGTCTGTTTTTAACGGTTTTCTTGATTTTATCACGTTTGTTATCAAGAAACAGCATGTAATTTGATCATTGAAAAACACATCAATCGAGGTAAAAGAAAATTTAAATAAAAATTTTATATCGACTTTTCCAAAGTAATCAATCGTAATTGCTATCGGGGTGCCCCGATAGACCAGTCGATAGTGTGCTGAACTATTAATCTGAGGGTTGCGGGTTCGATTCCCGCCAGAGACTCTGGGTGTAACTGCAGACAAGCAAAACGCTTCGCAGTTTGTGTTTGTTTTGTAAAAAAAAAAAAAATTCGAATTTTATTTCAGAAATCGCTAATAGAAATACAATTGAAATTTTCTGAAACACAGAAAATATTTAAGTAAAATTTCAAAAATTCTAATAGGAAATCAGGCAAAATATATACTTGAAAAATTGCCTACAGTAGGCTTTCTTATCATTAACATAAAAAATAACACAAATTAGCCAGAAACATTTCAGAAATACAATTTCGAGTCCTTGTACTAATGAATCCATATTAAAGTTAGTTTTCTTCAATAGTTTTTAACACTATTGAAAAACATAGAAATTAAGCATTCCAAAAATGTATAAGTCTTTATGTTTACTTTCAATACTGGAAGTAATTTTCAAAACGATATCCGAAATTTTAATTTTTTATAGATTTTTTCGACTTTGTTGCTTTTTTCTAAATATTTTTTCTATAAAAGTCTATGTATTTTTATAATACATTTTAAAGACATTTATGTTCTGAATTCCGCAATATTTCACATTTTTAAATCGGGTGCAAGTTATAGAATTTATTCACATTTTTATAAAGACTTACTTATAATTTCCACTATGACCCCTAAAACTATACTATGAACTAATACAGGAAATCAATAATACTTTTTAAAGAGTGGTCTGTAGGAAAAGTTTAATTACTTGTATAATTTTCAACTGATTTTATTAAAATAGGACCTGTTTTATTAAAATTTTCATTGAAGCTACATAATTTTGTGGAAATTTAAATTTTTACAGATTTTTTCGAATTTGTTGCTTTTTTCTAAATATTTTTCTATAAAAGTCTATGTATTTTTATAATACATTTTAAAGACATTTATGTTATGAATTCCGCAATATTTCACCTTTATAAATCGCATACAAATTGTGGAATTGATTCACATTTTAATAAAGGCTTACTTATAATTTCCATTCTGACTCCTAAAACTATACTATGAACTAATACAGGAAATCAAAAATACCTTTTAAGCAGTGTGAGTAGGAAAAGTTTAATTACTGAAAATTTTAATATTTACAGATTTTTTCGACGATATCTGAAAACTTAATTTTATACAGATTTTTCCACTTTTTTAGTTTTTTTCTAAATATTTATAACTTACACGCATTAGTGGAGAGGGTATAATGCGTTTGTGCAGATGTTTGTAACGCCCAAAAATATTAGTCTAACACCCACCTTAAAGTATACCATCGACTTAGAATCGCTTTCTGAGTCGATTGAACGATGTCCGTCCGTCCGTTCGTCCTTCTGGCTGGCTGGTCGGCTGGCTGGCTGTCCATGTAAACCTTGTGCGCAGAGTACAGTTCGCAATTTTGAAGATATTTCGATAAAATTTGGTACATATTATTTTTTCGGCTTAACGACCAAGCCTATTGTAACTGGCTGAAATCGGTCCATTATTTCACCTAGCCCCCATACAAATGTCCTTCCGAAATTGGACTTTATCAGTCATAAATGTTTAATTTATATATGTATCTCCACAAATTCCGCTCCAAATAAGTTTTATATATACAAAATTTATGTCACCAAATTTTGTTACGATCGGTCCATAATTAGTCATAGCTCCCATATAGACCCGCTTCCGAAAATCACTTTAACGTGCATAAATCGCTTAAAAATGTTGGTATACTCACAAAATTCAACACAGTTAACTTTAATATAAATATAAATTACACGACCTAATTTCATGGTGATCGGTCCATTCCGAAAATCACTCAAAAATATAAATTATTGAAATTTTAAAAGAAAAAGGTTTTTGCTCTTTTACTTAGTGTAGGGTATTATATGGTCGGGCTTAACCGACCATACTTTCTTACTTGTTTTTCTATAAAAGTGTGTATATTTCTATAATATATTTTAAAGAATACCACAATATTTCACGTATTTAAATGGCGTGCAAATTATATAATTGATTCACATTTTTATAAAGGCTGACTTACAATTTCCATACTGACCCCTAAAACTATACTATGAATTAATACAGGAAATCAATAATACTTTTTAAAGAGTGTGTCTGTAGTATAATTTACAACTGATTTTATTAAATTAGGACCTGTTTTTATTAAAATATTCATTGAAGCTAAATAAATTTCTGATATAATAAGAAATATCTGAAATACAATTGGAAATTTTGTATTAAAATGTTTATTTTAAATCATTTCGATGTGATATTCAAATTATTTTTTTCGAAATTTTTTCTAATTCAAGATTTAAACGACTTTTTTTGGTACTAAAATGTTTATTTTAAGTCGTATGATGGATTTTCGAGGACATTTCATATGAGAAAAAACAGAAAATCTTGAAACAAGATAATTTTTAGTCAAAGATCAAGTTGATAAAATAGAAAATATGATACGCGAAGAAAGTCTTTCATTTATTTAAAGAAGTAAACTTAAATTTTTTAGATTTCGAAAACTTTGTTTAAAATTTGGACTAAAAAAAACGAAAAAAAAAATAGAAAAATTTTAAGTCATTGGATGGAGTTTCGAAGACCTTTCACATGATAGCAAAGTTACATTTCTGCAAAATCATATAATCTTGAAATCATAAATCATTGATCAAGTTGATCGCGTCAATATTTAAAAAAAAACTGAAATGTTTGTGTAAATTCACGAAAATTCTTGTATGATGATTTATTTTAAGTCATTAAATGGATTTTTTAAATAAAATTTAAAAACTTGTTGCTTTTTGGTCCTTGATCACATTGAAAATGTGAGAAGTAAACAGGTATTTTATTTGTTTTGCCAATTGAACTTATTTTTAGAAATTTTAAAACAAATTTGCAAATATAGAAAAAAAGTTTTCAGTCGAATCAAAAGCACAAAATCAGAAAAACAGACATTTGTTTGTTAAATCAGCAAAATTCCGCTATCATAGCTTTATTTTAAACCAGGGGCACCCACAAGTTCCTTATGGAAGAGTAAACACCAATACATTTGAAGAAAAGCTACTTTTTATTCAATATTTGTTGTTGCTAAAACCAATTCATACAAAGAAAAAAGAAAAAAAAACTCACTTTCAACACACACATTTTTAAAATATCATACGATAAACAAAAACAAAATCTACATGGATGATCGCAGTCGTCAATGTTTACCATCAAAGCATACGAAAGTGTTGTTGCTTTCAACATGCGTCTATTCAGTGAAGAACGACAAAAAAAATAATAAGACAAAGTTGTTTGTGTATTTTGTATTGCTAGTGCTGAGTGCTCTAGTGAGTATACAAAACACACAGCCTATAGCTAAGAGCAATTACAAAAACAAAAGAGTACCAAGAGTATAGGGCTTGGGCATGACTGTTTTAAACCAGTGATGTTCAAAAATAAAAATGAAGATGTATTGGTGAGAGAGCTACCCAGCAAACATAATGTCAAACATTTAAAATAAGAACAAAATAATGAAAGTTTAGATTTAGAATTTTTGTCACATATAACCAATTTATTTAATGAATGTAATTTAAATTTTAAGGAAAAGAAAAAATATGCATTATACGGCCTAAATTCTATTTAATTTTGTATTTATTTTTGACTTTGTTATTTTGTGTTCAATTGCAATTGAAACGCTTGTGTTTGCTATGCTTCGTCCAAAAACAACCAACAACAATGCTTATTAAATGTCTGAAAAAAATGACGATAGTCCGTCGCATGTGTTTTCATCGAGAGCTAAACGATGAATGAACAAAAGTTTTTAAAAGAGCGTAACAAATGTGTGTAAATTTTTCAAACAATTGTTGTATGGCGTGAACATTACTGTTTTAAACCATTCCTTGGACTTTCCAAGACCTTTTATATGATACCAAAGTTTAATAATTTTTGCCATTGATCCAGATTATAATGTTAAGTAAACTTAGTTGGGAACTTAGAACAGTATTTAAGGGGCCCTCCTAATATGCATAAATATGTATACAAACGTGCGAAAACACTTGCATTTACATCTACATATATTCATTTACATACATAGGAAATACATACATAAAAACACTAACACAGATACGCTTAAAAACATTTAAATGTGTGAATATAAAATAAAATGAAAAACAAACAAAATTAACTAAAATTCAACTACTTTTTCTCTCTCTCTCTTTTTCTCTCTTAAAAAATAAAAAAACAATAAAATGTAATATTTACATAATGAACCTGTTATAACTTTGTTTTTTGGCATCATCTACTTGTATGTGTCTTTTTTTGTAACACCGCTACCACTACACTGTACTACCTACTACTACTACTACCATTTCTACTACAAATAAATAATAATAATAATACACACAACACCTGTACTTGTACACTCCCACTATGATAACAACAACAACAATAAACACACACACACCTGCATCTCTTGCAACAATACAATACATACAAACCAACACATGCATTATGCTTTTTTTGTTGTAACGTCAAATAAAATAAACAAAAACAATTCAAATGCTTTGTGTTGTTGTGTATAAAATAACTGTTAAAATATATGTGCGGCCAAAAACTTTAAATAAATTACAAAATAAAAAAACCAAAAAACACAATATTTAATTCACATTTACTACAACTACTACCCTTTCAAAAAAACAACAACCATCACAACAACAACAATATAATAATAAAAAAAACAAACAACAGCAACAAGAGCAGGATCCCACAAATTTGTATATTGCAAATTTGCCACCAAATTTCAAAGAGACCGATCTGGAAGGCATGTTATCCAAATATGGACAAGTTGTGTCCACTAGAATTTTACGTGATGCTCAAATGAATTCAAAGGGTAATTTTAAAAATACATATAAATAAATTATTATTAAATTTCAAGCTGTTAATTGTATTTTACATTTTAGGTGTTGGTTTTGCTCGCATGGAGAGTCGTGAAAAGTGTGAACACATTATTGCCATGTTCAATGGCACTACCATACCGGGTGCCAAAGATGCTTTACTAGTTAAGTTTGCCGATGGTGGCCCCAAAAAGAAGAATCTCTTTAAGGCTCCCGATCAGGGCGCCAGAACGTGGCGTGACGTTTCCGCCGAGGGCATACCAGTTACTTATGATCCATCGGCCATGCAACAGAATGGTGTTAGTGTTAATGTGGGCACTCCCATTGGTATGCCATATTCACGTTTCGGTGCTCCTCAGGTGGGCGGTTATCCAATGGCTGGTTCACAATGGATTCCTGGCTATATGATGACACAGCCGATCACTCAGGTAGATGATCAGGTGAGTGAAAGATTTCCTATCAAAAAAAATATAATTTTAAAGTTTTCAACAATGTATAGGATTATTCGTTAATTTACGATTATTGTTGCATACTAGAGTTGTCAATTATTCAAGTTCTATTTTTTTCGATTATTCGAATAATTTTTATTCGAATGACAACCCTATTGCATTTGTGCCAATGTATGATTGTAGAATTTTACAAAGTATCCTACAACAAATAACATAATTTACGGACAATATTTAGAAATATCGTCTCACAACAATAGAGAAAAATTTGAAATCAAACCCTTTCTTAAATGTTTATATATCGAGATCGATTCGATGAACAGACTTCTCGACAATTTTTTTTTTATTCTCTAATGGTTCTTTAACTTTATTCTGAGTTGTATTTCAAATGTAGAATGTAATTTGGAACATCAATCATTTATTTACCCATCACCAAAAATATGTAACACATCGAAATATTGGTCATACCCTTATAAAATTCTAAGATCTAACTATTCCCGTCTATCTGTTGAAAGACCTAGGGGGATGAAATTTTCCTCAAATATTCTCTATTGAGCAGAATTGTTTGGTATTGAAAATTGATAAAGTAGATTCCAACCTATTTTAGAACAAAGTATCCGTCCATCCAATATTAAAAAAACTATTAAAACGAGGAGATCTAAAAAACCGAAATTTATTTCTAATGTGTCCAAAAATTAACATCTGGGTTGTTCGGATAGAAATATATGAAAAACTTTGTTCCAACTTAACACTATATATTTGTTTTTCCCGACTGAAATTCATTTTTTATTTAATTTATAGTAAAGTCATACAAATTTTCATTTTTGCTGTCATGAGCAATCTTTAAATAAGAAGTTTGAAATTCCTGATATTATAGGCCCACCACATGATAGAATATCCTTAAATTACACTTAAATATACAGATACTAACTACTCCTTTTTTAATGAACTCTTAAGATCCACAGTTATATAGACTCAACCAATACAATTGGCATGATCATGGAGTGACAATTCTCTGAGGCTGGTCTTGCAAGTACTTAATTCCTACTATTACCATTATGCCATTTGTTCTATAAAATAATAGTTTGATAGTCGACGGCTTAGGATTATTTAAAATGAACAATTACACGAGAGAACAACGTGTTTTCATTGTTGAACAATATTTAAAAAAAAATTGTTCGACCAAAATCATCCTAAGCGACGAGGCCTATTTTCACCTTGATAGCAATAATAAAAATTTTCTCATTTGAGGTTCAGAGAGCGTGTATGTGATTAAGGAAAAAGGAATGTTTGGGGCGGATTTTGGCCTGGAGTCATCATTACACCATACTTCTTCGAAAAGCGTTCTGCATAAAATTCATATAGTACGTGAAATAATTCAATTATTGTATTAGACATTTCCTGGTCGTGTACTCTCTCATTTCATTGATCAGATTTGGCTCTCTAGATCGAGTGATTTAACACCATTGGATTTCTTTTTGTTGGGGTTTTTGAAGTCAATTGTTGATGACAACAAGCTCATAACCACCCGCGAATTGAAATAGGAAATTCAACGAAATTCGGTCATATTTATGCAAAATGGTCAAGGAAAATTTTGACAAAGCTCTCATCAGCATATCCTTACTAGAGATCTGCGTGTCCATGATCCAAAATTTCAATTAACACAAGAACTGAAGCCTGCTGTTGAACATCAAAAAATGGATGTTGATTTCTCGACCAAAACCATTGAAAACGATAAAGAACATTTTCACCGTGATGAATTTGTTAATTGTCAAAATTTCGTCTATGGTATTGCACATCCTAGGATGTGCAGTTTTTTGCAACTGTTACTGGTGCAATTTAGATTCTTTCTAAATTGGATGATATTAATGTGATAGACAGTCCGTGAAGCATTTCAATTACTTTTCCGTTTCGATGATTAGAATTGGATAATAGATCTATCCCAAATATTTAACAACAAGTCATTTTCTAAGTGGGACCTTGTATAGGGACTAGGGACAAATGTTGAACGATTTTGCCATACTTTACAGTATATTTTCAGGGTACTTAGAACTAATTTGTGCAATATATATTTATGACTCCTCGAGCAGTATTCCAGGGGGACATTTGTGTGGGTGCTAGATGAAATCATGGACCGATATTGCCCATTTTCAATACCAAACAAACTTTATAAACAGAGAGCAGCCAGCTAGCTGCTTTCGAAAGGGCCCTATCATGTTTTTAATAGACAGACGGACGGACATAGCCTTTTGGTTCTATGACTAATATTTCAATATCATTTCTTTCAAAAACCAATCAAGCAACAAATTATTGATTTTGAATAAATCAAATAAAACTTCATAGCAACCTAAAAATTACTTTTACAAAATTGATATTTTTTCCTATGAACGTTATCAATTTGTATAACTGTTTGATGCATTTTTTTATCCATATTAACATAATTAAAAAACAAGTAAGAAAGTATGGTCGGTCAAGCCCGACCATATAATACCCTACACTAAGTAAAAGAGCAAAAACATTTTTCTTTTAAAATTTCAATAATTTATATTTTTGAGTGATTTTCGGAAGTTGGCCAATTATGGACCGATCACCATGAAATTATGTCGTGTGATTTATGTCTATATGAAAGTTTACTATGTTGAATTTTGTGAGTATACCAAAATTTTTAAGCGATTTATGCACGTTAAAGTGATTTTCGGAAGCGGGTCTATATGAGAGCTATGACTAATTATGGACCGATAGTAACAAAATTTGGTGACATGAATTTTGTATATATAAAACTTATTTGGAGCGCAATTTGTGGAGATACATTTATAAATTAAACATTTATGACCGATAAAGTTCAATTTCGGAAAGACATTTGTATGGGGGCTAGGTGAAATAATGGACCGATTTCAGCCAGTTTCAATAGGCTTGGTTCTTGGGCCGAAGAAATAATATGTACCAAATTTGATCGAAATATCTTCAAAATTGCGACCTGTACTCTGCGCACAAGGTTTACATGGACAGCCATCCAGCCAACCAGACGGACGGACGGACATCGTTCAATCGACTCAGAAAGTGATTCTAAGTCGATCGGTATACTTTAAGGTGGGTGTTAGGCTAATATTTTTGTGCGTTACAAACATCTGCTCAAACGCATAATACCCTCCCCACTATGGTGGTGTAGGGTATAATAATATAAAGTTTGCACTTGACTGGTTTCTGAAACAAAAATCATTACTGTAAATTTCATACGAAATATTCTAATTTTATTATGAACTTCAATAGTAAAATGACAAATGAACTTTCTACAGACATCATAACATCATATTTATATATACAAATTAGTTCCAAAATAACTATTCGTCATCTTACACTCGTTCTAAAGTGCATTCTGCTTCCGCTGTGGGACATTCAAAAATATTCCAATTAAACTCTTCATATCCAACCAAGTATGGTTTTAGAGCTTGTAAATCATTTATTTTTTCACATTTATTGAGACCTACAACATTTATGAAAAAATATATATATTAGGGCCTAGTACGACCATTCAAGTGCTGTCACTTGACTTCTTTCTGCATTAAACACGAATTTCTAGGCTTCACACTACCACAATAGGGGGCAGTACTTAATTTTTTTTATTAAACGATGGGTTTACCTTTTCAAAACAAGATTTTTTTGTTTCTTGACTGGTTTTTGAAATAATTATTCAATTATTCTTCGGTTTTTTTTTTAGAACTATTTTCAGCAGAAAATTTAAAAATCGTGAACCGAAAAACTAACTTTTTATTGTATTCATAATTCAGTGAGCTTAATTCTTCTAAATTCAAATCGATATAAAAATTTCATAATTCTGGTATTAACGACATGAACCTTCTAAACCATATTTAGAAACCTTGCATAATCGTTGTGTATTTCAAAATTGAATTTAATTACCTTTTCAATTCAAACACATTAAAAGCTGCCCCTCAAATTTTCAAGATTATAAACTTGACCTTAACTTTACATCAAGTTATATTATGTGGATTTCCTTAAAAAAAAGAACATAGCAAAAATCTACATTTATTTATTTAAATTAATTCATTCCCTTTCTGGTTCAGTTATTTGCACTTTAGTTGAAATGTTCCTTTATTTATTTATTTTTTTTTTTTTTTTTGATTTCGCATAAGTCTCTCTGTGTGTTGTTTTAATATTTTATTTATGCTTATGTAAGGTAAATATTTTTTTATAATATTTTTATTTATAGTATATGCAAATGGCTGCTGCACCACAGTTGAGTGTTGCTTCCTATAAACCAGATGCTGTCAATCAGGTGCAACCACGCGGTATATCAATGATGGTTAGCGGCGAAACAGGTGTACCATACGGTACAATGATGCCACAATTGGCCACATTGCAAATTGGCAATTCGGTAAGTAAAACACTCCAATAACTTTGCTACTACAGTATTCGTTTTCGTTTTATTATTTATTTATTTTTCTCACAAGTAACCTACAACCACCAAAAAATAAGAAAAACTTTTTGTTTTTTTTTATTTTAAAACCATTTAAAAGAAAATGGACAATATTTATGACAAATTTACAGAGAAATAAAACACTTAAACTTACTTAAATGTAAAGCACTGTGTTCCATTTGTTTACACGTTTTATTTTACACATGAATATTCATTATTAAATAAATACAAAAAAAACCCCTCATAAATATTTATGAATCGTAGTAGAATTTTTGGTAAAAATTTTGACAATAATATTTTTTTTTTTAATTTATTTCCTGTTCATATTTATCTTTTTCTGTTTCCTTTTTTGTTTATGTTGTTGTATTTTCATTTGATTTGATTTGATTTATTTCTTTTTTGTTTTTTTTTAGAATTTCTCTCCATCATTACAGTATATTAGTCCAACTTATCCATATTATGCACAACCTACAATTATACCAACAATGCCAATGACAGATTCTGAGCAGGCTAGCACAGCTGCATCACCCGATGAGGCATATACGCAGTATCCACATCCAGCCGCTCCCAAATAGGTTTTCGCGAGGTGAGTGCGTGAGTGTGTCTAATCATATTATTTTCTTTTTTTATTTCTCTTCTTTTTATTTTCTCAAAATTCCGTTTGATTTTATTTCAAATTCAACATTTTTGTTGAAATATATTAGATTTCTGAAACGGTTTTAGCTGAAATCAAATTGAATTCAGTCAATTGGCTGTTTTATTTTTACATTTTTATAGAGGTTAGAGGTAGAAACGGGTGTAGTTTTAAGTTTGTTTTGCATGTCATTATTATTTTTATTTATTTTTTTTTTTTTTGAGAAAACCCTGTACAGTGTCACCAAGGACTTGAGTTATGAAAAATTTCCTTAAACTTTATTTTTAATTTTAATGAAATTTTTAATCCAATGCAATGGAAATATTTATTATATAGTATGACTTAAAAATGCTGGATTTTTTAAAATTTTTAGCTTTTATTTTGAAACATTTGTATAATATAAATTCATTCAAGGTATTGTCCAATGATGGCTAAGACATTTTCCCATCTATCTGATAATATATGGATTTCGAGCCAAAAGAACTCATCTTTTTAGGCCAAGAACGAATCAAGTCAATTCCGGATACTCTGTTCTGAAGTGAAGCGTATTGCAGAGAGAGCTTTCTGCATCGATCGAAACAAATAGTAGTCAGAGTGAGCAAGGACTGTAAGGCGGATGAGGCATAATTCCGAAGCCACTTTATTCTAAATGATTTTGCAACATGTGGCCGAACGTTATCATGATGGAATACTACGGTTTTATGCCTGTCCGCATATTCTGGGTGTTTTTCGGTCAATGCGAATCAGTTGCGTTTTGTACAGGTTCCCTGTGATGGTCTGACCAGATTTTAGCAGCTCATAATAGAAAGGACCCTTTTTGGATCCACCAAATACCGTACATTACCTTAGCGCAGGAATCCAGGATCCATAGGGGGTGAAATAGGAATTCTCCCGCCCCCAAAACCGAAAATGTTCATAAAAAAATTAAAAAAAAAAGAAAAATGTAAAAGCTCGAAGCTCTCTTACGCTTCGGGTTATTGTTACGGATCCATTTTTCATCGCTAGTAATGATTTGGTGCCAACATGATTTTCTTTTATAGCTTTCAATCAGCATTTCGGACATCCAAAATCGTCATTCAAGGTATCTCGGCTTCAAATCGCATGTTACCACATTTCCATGCTCTTGAGTTCGCAAACGTTTTAAAATTGCTGATTGAGTAGCTACCAATGATTTTGCTAGCTCTTGTTGAGTTTTACAACAACTTTCATGGAGTAATGCCTCCAATTCTCGGTCTTCAAGCTTTATTGGCTGGCCTGGGCGATCTTTGGGTTCCGTGTCAAAATCACCATTTCTGAACGGCAGAAACCATCTCTCGCACGTTGAAACCGAATAAACACATTCTCCATAAGCTTCGGTGAGAAATAGGTTTGTGTCAGAGGCACAAATTAAAGAAGAACAGCAAAAATTGCCGCATATGACCCCGAAATTCGAGTAAGCAATCGCCAAAAATAAGTCGTTACCCTGGCCAAATACTTAACTAATGTAACCCAAGTCTATCCTAAACAATTTGTTATAGTTAAAGCTACGTTTCCGCATACATGAAAACGAAATTCCATACATTTACACCGAAAAAAGTTCATTTCAGAAATCGGAAACGAAAATTGGGAACGAAGCGGCACCGATCAGTAACGAAAAACCTGTCATTTGGGGCCGGAACGAAAACAACTTCAAGTAGGTTGTTTTTGGTGCTGTAGGAACGAAATTATTTTTTTATTTCAAATTTAAAGAAAATCAAAATGAATAAAAAAATAAATTTTCTTTATTGGAAGAGGAAAAAATAATAGATTTTGTCAAAAATAATGAAATTATATTTAATGTGCGACATCCAAAATTAAAAAAATAATTTCGTTTCTGTTTTATGCCGCAACGCACCCAACTGAAACGAGACGGTGACGAACACCAACGTTTTTCAGTTTTAGTATTTGTTATCGGCGCCTATTACGGTGTATGCGGAAACCCAGCTTAAGTAAGCATTTAAAAAAATATTATTAAGCTCATTTTTTACCTTTGGTGCCACTGTACAATATGTTTTCTTTATATGTTAAAGCCTTCATTATTATAATTTTTTAACATTTTCTATTGATTTTTTTTTTCTTCCTAAATGTTTCATTTGAAAAAAGGACTTGAAAAAATAAACGTTTTTGAAACTTTTTTTTTTAATTTTTTTTCATATCACTGCTTATTCATGTATCTTTTTTTGTTTAACTCTCGTGCCATCTTCATTTTTGTGCTGCTTGTCTGCCTGCTTTGCTTGCCTGTTTGCTTAAAATCTGCTCATCTCACAAAAAAAAATATTAAAAAAATGCAAAAAAATTAAATGTAGTAGTGAATCTAACTCATTCATCATTTGTTAGACACTAAAAAAAACGTTAAACGAAAATCGTTTTCATTTTTTGTTACAGCCATCATAGTTTTTTTATTTTAGTTGTTTTATTATTTTTTTGATGCAACTTTTTTTTAGTAATAGAAAAAAATCATTTTAATGTAAACACATTTAAAAGCAATTTATCAAAACTTGTGTTTATTTATTGTTGACGTATCAACTGTTTTTATTTTTTAAATGAACTTACAGGTATATATATATTCACATAAAAATGTTTCATGGAAAATTGCAACAGAAATCCTTATGGTTCAAAAAACATTAAAGAATTTTTTTCAGATTTTTTTATGGTCGATTTTAAGGGCACTTTGGTAGTTTTCAAAAATCTAAACTATGTATATTTTAAAACTTGTTTGTTTCGTAAGAATTTTTATTGCGAAAGTTTTGAAACGCCCAATATTCTTTATAGCAAGAGTTTTTTAGAAATTATAAAAACGCATCTCTTCATACTTCCATTGTCAGAAATTTTAACTTAACTTTAAAAACTAAAAATCACTTTCAGAAAATATATTTTAATTATGGTCGATTTAATTGACATTTTTCAATAAAAATACGCTAAGCTTAGGAAGTTAGAAATACATATATTGTCAGCTTTTATTAAAAAATCAATAAGATACCACAATGAAATTTACCTTGGTTCTTTCGATTCACGTTAAATAAATAAATTGTGGAAATGTCGGCATGGCTTCGCTGACGGAAATTGGAAATATCAGGATAAATTTGTCAGATGACATGGGTTATGTTAACTTTAAGGGTCGCTGTATTTTGTTCCTTATTCGCATAGATCTGTGTCTTAAGAAAACCCAACAAGAAAAAATCAAACATGATCAAATCACACGATCTCACATCAGCTCCACGTGAGATTACCATGCCCTCAAATCGTTCGTGCAGATTGTCAAATGTGGCATTAGCTGTCCTTCCTTTGAAACCACATGTCGTTGGTGTCCATTCATCCAATTCAGGCCTAAATTGACGGTGATGGCCTGGTCAACGTTGTTCTCAAAGAAATATGGACCAATGACGCTGCTTACCCATAATCCACACGAAACTCTGACTTTTTCGGTATGCATTGGTCGCTTTTGGATCTCATGTGGAATAATGTAGCAATTTTAGGATGTGCCACAATTTAACCTAAATTAAAGGATAAAAAGTACATCAATATAAATTTTACATATTTTTACGTTTTTACCTTTATTTCATTTAAATAAACCGGATTCTTTTGATTGCAAATAAAAACAGTTTAGATGTTTAAAATTGTAACAATTATTTATTTATTCAAATGCACACAACAAAAGTTTAAATAGTCACTCTGTGTTTTAATACACACACTTTTATTACACATATTAAAATGTACAAACATACAGTTGATGTTACAGCGTCTATCATAAACTAAACACCGACAGCAACCACTGCTACTATTTATACACAGCGCCTTCTTCCTTCCAGTAGCATCATGAAAGTTCTATTTCTACAATGTTCAACTCAAAGCTCAATTATAGGACCTTAACGAGATACAATGGCTTTCTTTCTTGAATCAATTGGAATGACTATAATGTATAAAATCAAATTTTATAAAATTCATAAAAAAATATTTTCAGGATTTCTTTCAAGCATCTTTCTCAATATAATAACAACATGAACTTTATCCATTATTTTCAAAAATGTTAACTTGAACCCTCAACCTTAATTAAAAGCAAAATTTTGTATGTTATCTGAAAAGTTTCACTGCAACTGAAATAGTATTTTCTTTTATAAACTTTCGTTTATATCTCGCTCACTTATGAACCGATTTCAATGATCATTTGTATAAAATACACCTTCGTGAGAAGGGTATGTATAAGTTTGTCATTCCCTTTGTAATTTCCACAATATAATTTTCTGATCCTATAAAGTATATATATTCTGGATCCTTATAGATAGCGGAGGGAAGCCATGTCCCTCTGTCTGTCTGTTAAAATCAACTTTCCAAAGCCCCCAAATAACTTACATCCATGATTCATACATCAATATCTCCGGAATTCTTCTGGTTCGGTTGCTGTTTAAAATCGAGAAATCCAGGACAACCTCGATTTTTTACCTATATCTGGATTACTAAGTCATTTATATAGACAATATGGATATCTAATGATAGATATTACAAAGACCTTTGCAACGACGTATATAAGTTGGACCTACAATGGGTAAAAATCGGAAAAAATTATAACCCAAATAATTTTTTCGCTAAATATTAAAAAAAAATTTAAAAAAACAAAGAAAATTTTTTAAAATTAAAAAAAAAACAATAAAACATTTTTTTTAAAAAAAATGAAAAAAGCTACTTTGAAAAAAAATAAATTTTGTTTACCTAAAAATATATAAAATTTTTATTTTGAAGTATAATTTGGTGAAGGGTATATAAGATTCGGCACAGCCGAATATAGCTCTCCTACTTGTTTATAATGAACTTTTGGTCATTTTTGCAAAAATTGTGGGTTAAAAATCAAATTACTTGTGGTTTTTTGCTTATATCTCAATCATTTAAATCTTTTCGAAAATTGTTAAAATGGGATCGTTTTATAAATTTAAATCAATTCGCTATATTATGCATATATATATTTCTGTATATGATTTATTCAAGTGGATTTACTGCATATTAGAAACATTGTTTAAATATACTTTCATCATCATCGCTTTTTTTTCAAATTAAATGTTGCTTTTAGTTTTAATGCATGTTCATTTATCTTAAAATACATATTAAATTTATTAATAAGTGATTTTGAACTTTGACCTTAAATGAGAACAACTACTACAAGAGAAAACGTTTTTACCATAAACTATATTTCAGATGTAATTTATTAATACCGCAACACATGGCACTTTAAAACGGGCGCAGATTTTGACTGGTTTAAAAATGGCAGACATTAAAAAAACAACAAAAACAACAACAAAATTATATTATTTAAAATAAACAACAAAAAAACAAAACAACATTTTACTTTACAAACAACTTTACAACAAAACAAATCTTTTATATACAAAATAATATATATAAAATTGAAATACAAAAACAAATTAAAAACAACAATACAGAAGCAACAACTTAACAACAACAACAACAAAATATTAAAAGAAAAATGGAAAAATTCAATACAGTAAAGCAAAGACTAAAAAAAACAAACAAAATATTATTTAAATAAAATGAAATATTTAATAAAAACAAAACATAAAGAAACAAACCACAAATTTTGCTAAACCGCAAAATTTCCAATTTATTAACAAAAGAAAATAATAAATTATAATATGTAATTAAAAAGAAATATTAAAAACAAAAGGAACTGAAATTTAAACAAAACAAAAGAATTAATAGCAAGAATCTAAAAAGAAATATTTTAGTAAATGGAAAGAAAGAAAGAAACAAATAACAACAAACGAGAAATTGTAATTGTTGTAAAAGAAAATTGATAATCATGATGATGACGATGATAATGATAATGATGTTGACGAAATAGTAAACATGATTATTGCTTCTTAATATTGAAGAGAAAAACGTTTATTTTTTAAACGAAAAAATACAATTTTTGTTCGTTTATGCGAAACTGAAAAATTTATTAAAATATTTTGTTAAAGAGAAAAAGCTACAAAACTAGAGCAAATGAAAGTTGAACTATTTAATAAAAGAAAAAAGTATGTTCTTAATATCTATATTAATTATTAAATTATAAATATATTTTTCGTTATTATTTTTTTGTATTGTAATATTATTTATTTATTATTTGTAAATTTTTAAGAACATACTTTTTGCATAACGACATTTTTGTAAACATAAGCTGTGTTCCTCTGTATTAGCTAGATTTGCAGATGTTTGGTTTGAATTAGTCATAAAACGGTAAATTGTGTTTTATAGTAAAAGCTTAACTTAAATCTAAAATTTTGGCTATTAGGGGAATCCAGCTTTAAATATTTAATTTCATTTTATAAATGACATTTTATAGAAAACATTATTGATTGATTTTTAACTCTTTCTATCCTCTCTATCTCTCTCTTTTTATTGTATGAAACACTTTAACAGGCGTTAAGAATTTTTGCATTCAAATTTTAAGTAAAAAAATATTATTTTTGAAAATAAAGTAATTAAGTGCTAATTGGAATGATCTTAATCAAATCATGACAGTAAAAATATAATTGTTTAACATTTATTATTTATAATTATATATAAATTGGCTTATGCAAGGCGAATTCATATCAGGTTTTTAATATAAGAACATTGGCAAGTCAAATTTATTCAAGGTGAAAGCAGTGACGAATTTATTAAAAATTTTGTATAACAGTTTTTTTCTGTAGAGAATTTTGTACACTCTATTTTCCATAGATTTTTTGTGTTAACAAATTTTTTCTATACAAAACATTTGTGTATAACAGTTTTTTCTATAAAGAAATTTTTGTATAACAGTTTTTTTCTATAGATATTTTTGTTTACATCAGTTTTAGCTGTAGGCAAATTTGCTTATAATGGGTTTTTATATAGAAAAAGTTGTGTATAACAGTTTTATCTTAAAAAAACTTTGCGTATAATAGTTTTTTCTATACAAAAATCTGTGTATAACAGTTTTTTCAATAGAAAAATTGGTATATAACTGTTTTTTCTATAGAAAAATTGGTGTATAACTGTTTTTTCTATAGAAAAATTGGTGTATAACTGTTTTTTCTATAGAAAAATTGGTGTATAACTGTTTTTTCTATAGAAAAATTGGTGTATAACTGTTTTTTCTATAGAAAAATTGGTGTATAACTGTTTTTTCTATAGAAAAATTGGTGTATAACTGTTTTTTCTATAGAAAAATTGGTGTATAACTGTTTTTTCTATAGAAAAATTGGTGTATAACTGTTTTGGTGTTTCCATAGAGAAATTTGTGTATAAAAGTTTTTTCTGTAGAAATTTTTGTGTATAACAATTTTTTGTTTAGGGAAATTTGTGTATAACAGATTTTTCTATAGAAAAATTTGTACATAACAGTTTTTCCATAGAAAAATTGGTATATATGCACTATAGAAAAATTAGTGCATAACAGTTTTTTCCATAGAAATATTTGTATGTAACAGACAAATTTGCGTATAATATTTTTTTCTACAGACAAATTTGTGTATAACTGTTTTTTTCTATTGATAAATTGGTGTATAACAGTTTTCCTATAGAGACGTTTGTGTATAAAAGTTTTTTTCATTAGTGAAATTTGTGGATAACAGTTTTTTATATATAAAACTGCGTATAACAGTTTTATCTTAAAAAAACTTTGCTTATAACAGTTTTTTCTATACAAAAATTGGTATAACTGTTTTTTCTATAGAAAAATTGGTGTATAACTGTTTTTTCTATAGAAAAATTGATGTATAACAGTTTTTTCTATAGAAAAATTGGTGTATAACTGTTTTTTCTATAGAAAAATTGGTGTATAACTGTTTTTTCTATAGAAAAATTGGTGTATAACTGTTTTTTCTATAGAAAAATTGGTGTATAACTGTTTTTTCTATAGAAAAATTGGTGTATAACTGTTTTTTCTATAGAAAAATTGATGTATAACAGTTTTTTCTATAGAAAAATTGGTGTATAACAGTTTTTTCTATAGAAAAATTGGTGTATAACTGTTTTTTTCTATAGACAAATTGGTGTATAACTGTTTTTTTCTATAGACAAATTGGTGTATAACAGTTTTCCTATAGAGAAATTTATGTATAAGTGTTTTTTTCTATAGTAAAATTTGTGTATTACAGTTTTATCTTAAAAAAACATCGCGTATAACAGTTTTTTCTATACAAAAAATGTGTATAACAGTTTTTTCCATAGAAAAATTGGTGTATAACTGTTTTTTCTATAGAAAATTTGGTGTATAGCTGTTTTTTCTATAGAAAAATCAATGTATAACAGTTTTTTCTATAGAAAAATTGTTGTATCACAGTTTATCCATAGAAAACATGGTGTATAACTGTTTTTTCATTAGAAACATTTCTGTATAACAGTTTTATTCTATAGAAACATTTGTGTATAATAGTTTTTTCTATAGATATTTTTGTATATAACAGTTTTTCCATAGAAACATTTGTGTATAATAGTTTTAGCTATAGAGAAATTTGTGTACAACAATTTTGCCTTTAGAAAACTTTGTGTATAACAGTTTTTTCTACAGAAAATTTTGGGTATAGCTGTTTATTCTATAGAAAAATATTTAAATTTCCGTAAAAGTACTATTTGAATATTATTTTGTTACTGAACTAAAATTCAAAAATAATTCCCTCACTCTTGAGAATGTCAAACTCGGTTTGTACAAAAATAATGAATTCGCTCGAATTTATCTAACACCCCACTGCTTCCACCTAAGATATAAACTCCTTTTGGAGGTAAAAAAAAATAAATTTGCTTTCGGCTGCAATCACTTTTATGATACATTCAGCAAAAATTCTTAAATAATTGAATTTTGCAAGAATTGAATTTTGCAACAAACACACACATAATTTATTTTTATTATTTAAATGAAACTCAAAACAATGAAAAAAACAAATTTAATCATGAAACATATTGAAAACCATGCAATAAAATCAAGGGAAATTAAATAAGACAACAGTTAGAAAAAAGTAAAAAAACAAAACAAAATAAAAATATTTAAACAAAATAGTAGATTTTTTATTAAAAAAGAAATACAAAAACCGAAAAACAAAAGAAGTCAACAAAAAATAGGTATATAGAATTTAGAAGAAGACATACAAAAATATAAGTTTAAACAGAAAAAAACCAAACAAACAGCAAAGAAAAGTAGTAGTATATTTAGAGAAATGTTTTTTTTAAATGAAATTGTTTTGTAGGCATAAATATTCATATAGTATGGATGTGCAATCAGGATACAACAGGATATTTATTCCTTTTACTCTTTCTGAATAGCCTGCCTGCCTGTGCAAGTTTCAAAGGTTTAGCAAGGACGAAATAATATAGAAAGGAATTAATGTATGTATGTAGTTATTTATGTGAATTTTCATTTTGTTATTTGAAGTTTCATTGAAAAAGAAAATAGTTAAAATAAGGTAACAAATCAATTATTTTGTTTTGAATATTTTTTGTTTGTTAATTTTTTTTTATTTATGTTTTAAAGTTTTATTTAAATAGAATTTATAGTTTACAGGCATATTTCATAAATAATGATTAGAGTTAATAAAGGTTTATTAATTTCAATAATTCTTAATGTATAGAAAAGTTAGTGTTTTAAAGCAAAATATTCGTGAGGAGATCCTAAAAATGTTTTATTTAAAGTTCTAAAAATATGTGTAAATAAGTAATATATTGGTAACCACTCATTACCGAGTAATGTATGAGGTAATTAGTATACATTAATTCCAAACAAGCTTTTTGCTGTACCAAAACTAAAGTAGAGCAAATAGATTAAAAATAAATATTTAGTTTATCTGTTTTTTTCAATACTTTTAGATGATTATATCGCTTAAGTGGACTTCGTTATTGTTAACGACGCATTTTTAATTGTACTCGCGAGCTTTTGGACTATAAGTTCACACTCTCTTGTCGGATATTCTCATTTTGAGCTTAGAGAGAAAGTCTGTGGCTTGTGACTTCAATAGCAGAAAAGCCAAGAAGAAATCTAGCAAACTTGCCGACAACTCCAAATCACAATAGAAAAATATATGTATAACAGTTTTTTCAATAGAAAAATTTATGTCTAATAGTTGTTTCTTCAGACAAATTTGTGTATAACAGTTGTTTCTATAGAAAAATTGGTGTATTACAGTTTTATCCATAGAAAAAATTGTGTATAACTTTTTTTCCATAGAAAAGTTGGTGTATAACAGTTTTCTCTATAGAAAATTTGGTGTATAACAATTTTTTCTATAGAAAATTTGGTGTATAACATTTTTTTCTATAGAAAATTTGGTGTATAACATTTTTTTCTATAGAAAAATCAGTGTATAACAATTTTTCCATAGAAAAATTGGTGTATAACAGCTTTTCTATAGAAAAATTTGTGTATAACAGTTTTTTCCATAGAAAAATTAATGTATAACTGTTTTTTCTATAGAATATGGCTGTACCACCGTTTTTTTCATCGAAAAATTGTTGTATAAAATTGTTTCTATAGAGAAATTTGTGTATAACTGTTTTTTCCATAGAAAAATTGTTGTATAACGGTTTTTACAATAGAAAAACTTGTGTATAACAGTTTTTTCCATAGAAAAATTGATGTATAACAGTTTTTTCTATTGAAATACTTATGTATAACAGTTTTTTCAGTAGAAAACTTGTGTATAACAGTTTTTTCCACAGAAAAATTAATGTATAACTGTTTTTTCTATAGAAAAACTTGTGTATAACAGATTTTTCCATCGGAAAATTTGTGTACAACAGTTTTTTCCACAGAAAATTTGTGAATAACAATTTTTTCTATAGAAAAATTGATGTATAATAGTTTTTTTCATAGAAAAATTGGTGTATTTTGTATCTAAAACCATTAGAAATTCAATTTCTCTTCTTAACTCACCCCTCATATTTTGCTTTAAAACACTCAAATTGTTTTGATTTCCCCAAATTTAACTAAAAAGAAGACTAGTTTTTTTATACAAAGAAAAAGAAAATATGTAAATCCATAATGCAAAACTTAAAGTAGAAAAAAATTTAAAGAAAATCCCTGCAGAAAATAATTTTAAGCAAAAAGGAATAAATATATTTGAGAATTCTACATTTTCATGATTAAAAAAAAAAAAAACTTTGAAATAAATCTTTTTTTAAATTAAAATTTTTTGAAGTGTGTTAAATTTAAACAAACAAAAAACAACAACAAATGGAAAACCCAACCAACAACATTTAGTAGTGGTCATTTAGTTTTAAATAAGTAAAAATTTAAAAAAAAAACAAGAAACTAAGAAAACGATTTATATATTTAAGCTAACAAAATAAAAATGTAGTTTTATATGAAAAATTAAATTAAAAAAAAAAAACAACAACAATTTAGTTTGTAAGTTTAACAAAAAAACTTTTTTTACTGGATTTTTTAGTCAAAAATTTCATTTCAACAAATAAAAAATAAAATGAAATAAAAACTTTACACTTAAGAGGTATTTTTTTTTTTGCAAAATAAATTTAAAGAATTGACTATAAAATCCAGTGTACTAGGATTAAAACCCCAACTAAATGTTAAGAATTTTTTTTGTAGAAATATTTTATTTGTAATGGTTTTTTTATTATAATTTTATTATTGTTATTTTTAATATGTATTTGTGATTATTTTTAAATAGATTTTCTTAATCGAAAACTACATTCCTATTTGAAATTACAAAAAAATGATAAAAAGAATTTAAGAAATATTTATTCTTAATTTACTATTGCTAGAATGTTGAAAATAATAGAAAACTAATAGTAGGAAAGAGAGACATTTTAAAGCAGCTTTTTGAAAATAATTATTTAAAAATTTGTTAGATTTTTTTGCTGAATTTCATTGGTTAGAAATAATTACTGCTTACTGAAATAATTGGCAGTGTTGTTGATATGTTCCCATTGTGAAAATAATTGACTTAATAAGTGTGATTACCTTTTTTTCAAATACCTATTTATTTAATTAAAGACAATTTAAGTAACTTTTCAAAAGTCATAAAATTTCAAATAAAAATTTGTTGAAAATAGTGGATAGATAGATACAATAGGTTCTACATAATTGTGGTTACGCTTATTTCTTCAAATATTTATAAAGCGAACGTACTTTTTGGCACGACCAGAATGGGTACTGTTATTTATAAATTCCTTATAGCTTTCGAACCACTTGGCTCTATAGGACCCCAAAATTGGACACTAACAAAGCACATGCTGTCATTGTGTATCTTGCAAAATCAGCTTTGTTTTATTCCAACATTGATCAAAGCAAATTAGTGTGGTATCTAAGTCCATAACATCCGTTAAATAGTACCGGTAGTATTCTTAGATATCTCTTTTTTGAGCTATTGCTACTTTTGGGATTTTCGCGTGGATTCGCGTTCTTGGCCAAACGGATTCGCCGTTTGGCCAAGAACGGATTCGCCGCTGCGGGATTCCAAATAAAATTGTCGCTTAGCCGGGGCCATTGAGGCCCTTTCGAGCAACTTCGCTGTACAAAACCGAAAAATTTAACAATGACAAAGCACATAATCAAAGGTCGAACCGTGCAACTCTCAAAAATAGCTTTGTTTTATCCCAACATTGATCAAAGCAAAGGTCCATTATATCAAGGTCAGATTACTCTTTTAGAGCGATTGCTACTTTTGGGATTTTCGCGTGGACATAATTTGCCCTAACTGAGCCTGTATAAGTTACTTCCATTGATTCCAACCAAGCACGGATTCTACGCCGCGGGATTCAAAAGAAAGTTGTCGCTTCATCTTAAGGCCTTTCCGAGTCACTTTGCTCTACAAGACCCAAAATTACAAAACACTTGCTCAAAGATCTAATCGTGCAACTCGCAAAATCAGCTTTGTTTTATCCCAATATCGATCAAAGCAAATTAGTGGCATCAAGTTCCATAATATCCGGTAAATGGTCCCGGAAGTATTGTCAGATTGTTATTTTAGAGCGATGTTCCACTGGACAGAGTTTGGTCATAACTTCGGGCGATAAGTTCTTGTTGTATATTATCTTAGAGAGCTCCTAGAGTCTGTGGCTTGTTCATATATATCTGTGTGTCGAAAAAAACTTATCAAAGAAGTCTAATTGATCCTAGATAGGTTATCTCCATTGATTTAAACTAAATTCGCATAATTTCTTTAGAGTAAACACCACGGGATTCTAAATAAAGTTACTGCCCCGACAGCCAAAATATCGGTCATAACTTCGGGTAATAAGTTCTCGCTATCTTGTAGTTGGATATTATCTTAGAGAGCTTCTAAAGCCATGGTAGGCGTTCATATTGTTCAGGTTACAATGATTTTCGTCAAACAACCCGAATGTGAACAAAAGAGCGTAAAAATACACACAATTCATTCAGTTTCTTGATGTTGTTGTGGATATTTTATTTTTTACCCAAAAGAGCACACAAATTAAATGCCTCTTTTTGCCTACCAATGTTCTAAAGTCTGTGGCTTGAAATATATATGAGAGCCTTTCCCTTGCGTAAACAACACTGGATACCGGTCTTCTTTTTTAGCCAAAAAATCGGTCATAACTTCGGGCGATAAATTCTCTCTTGTTGGATAATATCGTAGAGAGTTTCATAGTCCAAAAACCTTAAAAAAGGAGGTTGTAGCGTTCAAACCAGGCAATCGTACCGACAAATGAAAATCACCAAAATTTGACATTTAGCGATCGGGAAAACAAATCATGGTTATGTATTGCTAACCAGTTGTAGTGGCTCTTTGTGAATTCTCATTATTCCATATAAGCAAATTATGTCAAACGTTTTATAACATGTCGACTAGCATTTCGTGTCTGTTTGCTTCGAATGAAATCTTACAGTAGCCACCAAATTCAGAAATTATAGCATCTTCCGATAAGCTGATCTATTTTGGGCCATTTTACTTTTCGAGAACCGGTTTCGGCTTTCCTGAGCCCAGATTTCTTACCCCATTTCCGGGTGAATTTTGATTCAATGCAAGAATTAGTTTTAATATAAGAACAATTCAGAAATGTTTTCATTTTATTAATGATCAAAAAAAGATCTCACAAAAATGTTAGTATTTCCAATGAATCGATTATACTATTCACGGTAGGTTAGTTCCAATCATATATATCTATGATAAAATTATTAAAAACTGGAAAATGTTGAAGTAATTGGTTTGTTCTTATTGCTTCAATATTTCGATTTGTCAAAATTTACAAAATGGTAGAGTTTTGCGATAAATATACCCATTTATTTATACATAAATGTAGTGAGCATTGAAAGGCCTTGTGTTAACTATCTGAAAGTTTAGATCTTTATCTATGATTTTTAAGCTGACCAGTAGTTTAGAAAGTACATAACTATATAAAATTTGTAAAGTTGAATTTCGAGGTTAACTCTAAAGGGAAACTAGATATGTATAGCTACATCCCATATATTCTACTCCCGAAAATAACAGTAACTTTAATTCAGAAACACTTGTCTGTCAAATCACAACCATAACAGCTAGTCTTCCAATGATTGTTTTCGTTCTTTAAGCTCTTTATAACCCATAGTTCACTAACCTCTGACCTTTTCTCCTAACATTATCTTGGATTTTGTTCACTATTTATACAAGAAACAAAAACAAAAATATACTTCACACTTCAAATTAAATAATTTTTTTGTTACACAAGAATGAAAAAAAAAACAAATATTTACATAAATATACTATTTATTTTTGTTAGATTTTTTAATTTATTATAAGAAAACAGAATATATATATATTTAAAAAGAAAATGAAACAAAAGAAAGCCAAATGTCTTCCTAATTTTGACGTTCTTTAACAAATAATATTTAACAAAAATAAAACAAAAAAAAAAAATAAATATATAAAATTATACATCTTTTTATATAGTTTTTAAGCTTAAAAACAAAAATATATTTAACAAAAAAAAATAAGTAAATTATTAAAAATAAAATAATAAAAGAAATAAAATAAAATAAAATCTTATTAATAACACAAAACTAGACTGATTATAAAACAAACAAAAGAAGAAAAAACAAGTATAAAATTCAATATTTATACAAAAAAAACATAACATAAAACAAAACTTTAAAAAATAAAACATAAATTTTTATGAATGAAAATTGTTTAAATTTCAAAAGAAGATGATTAAAAGAAAAACATCTAGTTGCTGCATAAAATGCACATTCCAAATGAACATCATACTCGTAGAAAGAAAATAAAAACTCTCCCACTTGAACACAAAAGAAACCACAATAATTTTTACCTAAAAAATTCTTTGAAAAGAATCCTTAGAAACGCAAATTAAAAGATGAAATTTATAAGGAAATAATCACAAATACAAATTAAAAATTTTATTTATTTTTTTTTAATTTATTTTTAAAACAATTTTTCGTTTCGTTTGTGTGCAATGTTATTTATTTTGATTTTGATTTTTAATTATTATTTTTGCTTAGCAACAAAACCTTTAAAAGAAGTTTAAAATTTATTAAGGCAAACAACATTGTTTTAAATTTAAGTGAAATGAAAAATAATTAAAATTAAGTGAAACATTTAATATTAAAAAATAATTTAGTTTCTAAGAAATGTTAAGTGAAAGTAAAAAAAAACAAAAAAATAACAAATATGTTTGAAAAAAATTTAAATTTAAAAAAACCAACTGTAGTTTTTAAGCAGAAAAAAACAAACAAAACACAACAATATTTTTTGTTAGTTTATAAGTAAAAAAAAAGAAATAAATAAATCCTTAAGAACAAAGAAATAAAATCAAGAAACCCCTAAAAAATAAAATTTATAGCAGCCTATGTTTGAAAATAAATTTAATTTAAAAAATTTAAATTTAAAACTTAAAAAAAAAACTAATATTCTTTGGAAATAAAAAGTATTA
The DNA here is from genome assembly GCF_958450345.1 of Calliphora vicina. Taxonomy (NCBI): domain Eukaryota; kingdom Metazoa; phylum Arthropoda; class Insecta; order Diptera; family Calliphoridae; genus Calliphora; species Calliphora vicina. The sequence continues at coordinate 26,408,770 of NC_088782.1, read as the reverse complement.
AAGCTGCTAAATTTAAAACCAATCCGTTTAAACAACATAAAAAATCAAAGTAATTTAATTCACTCACTTTTAAGTGATGCTTAGTTCTTAAGTAAAATTTAAAAAAAAGAAACATAATTTGTTTTAATTTAATTATAAGATTTTTGTAGTAAAAGTAAAGAAAAAAAAAAACGTTTAAACAAACAAAAAAAAAACACAGAAATTAAAAATCTAAGAACTTTTTTTGCTGTAATCTTAAGTAGTTAATTTATTACTATACTTTTAATTAATTATTGTAATTTTAAAAATTTATTAAGGAAATGCAACAGTTTTTTTTAGGTTTTGTTGTTTTACATATTAAGAACTTTTAAAGAAATAAAACAATTTAAGGTAATTTTTTAAAAAAAAACAATTTTAATTTTAATGCAATGTTAAAAATAAAGTTAATTAGAATTTTTTAATTTTATTTTATTTCTTTTTTTTTTTTTTGTTAGAGTAATAAATTTATTTTAATTATTATTATTATTGTTTAATTTTTGTTTTCTTTTTTTTATTAAATAAAAATAAATGTTTTAAACAAAAACGAAATGGTGTAAACAGGCATATTTTGTAATTAAAATTATTTCGAAATTGGTTTTAATCTTGGCTAAAAACATTTACACTTGTAACAAATAGAGATCTGGGAGCTGAAAAGATTTGTTAAAACCATTAGGTCGATTTTGCATAATTTCCCCGAATATATATAGGATAGACGGAGGACCATTCGCCAAAGGAGAACTTCTGCCAATACCGATTAATTTGAGAACAGAGTAATCGATTTTATTACATTATCAACTTATATTTTCGTTTATCGTTTATTTACCATCCCACAAAGTTTGAAATATTCATTTCAGAGACAGACGTGATTAATTGAATCGTTTATTTCAAAAACCAGTCAAGCAACAAAATATTCAAAATTGAGTTATTGGACGATTACTGTTTCGTAAAGGTAAATGCATCGTTTAATGCAAAATAAATTAAATACTGCCCCTTATTATGGTGAAGCAAACCGAGAAATTCGTGTTTAGAGCAGAAAGAAGTCAAGTGATTTATTTTTTACTATGTTATACTAGGCCCTAATCTATTTTTTCATAAATGTGAAAAAATAAAAGATTTACAAGCTCTAAAAACATACTTTTATGGGAATACTAGCTTAACACGGTGAGTTTCGCTACCCCTGTCATAGTAAAATAAAAAATGTTAATACCTGAATGTCTTGTTTGTGATTAGTGGCATACCATGCCATTGAAAGTATAAAAAATATCCTGCGATTTTAAAAAATATTGATAATTTTCTTAAGACATTCGCTTCGTTATAATTTCGTATGTTTTTACAGTGGGCAAGTTTCGATCCAGTCTATTTTAAGTCAAACTCCTTACAATGATATGAAAGCTATTTATAAAAAGTTAGAAATCTCTAGCTATAACAGTTGTTTAGATATTCGAAAATTACTATTTACTTAACATGATCTGATACTACCCATATACAATACTTCAAGGTACCAAAATAACACATGCAAAGTATTGATAATTACACTATTAGGGCACTGCTACACGTTCAATATATCGACCCCTTTGCGCGAAATTATCGTATGTTACATTTTTACATAGTAAATTATTATAACGATATTCGCTATATTTATGGAAATATTACTAAGTTAATTTTATCGCATGTGAAATTTAATTTACTTAATGGGTTATTGTATCGAATTTAAAATTTTGTGTTGATGATACCAGCCAAAGCAGAGAAATTTAATAATAATAACGCTCTCCTGTAAAATTTGGTTTTTGTAACATACGATAATTTCGCGCAAAGGGGTCGATATATTGACCGCGATCCAGTATCGCGATATTTATTGAACGTGTAGCATGCAGTATTGATGGATCGCGATCCAAATTGCAGAATAACCTAATTTTGCGTGATCCAATAAAATGGATCGCTATCCAAATATCACAATATATATTGAGTGCCCTAAGGGCACTGCTACACGTTCAATATATACTGTAAAATCGCGATTATTCTGCGATTTGGATCGCGATCCATCAATACTGCATGCTACACGTTCAATAAATATCGCAATACTGGATCCCGGTCAATATATATTGAATGTGTACAAGTGCAATTAGAGTTCTCCAGATATTCGATAATAAATATTTACATTCTATGGGAGGGGACACGTCCCTTTATCCGATCTCCTTAATTTTTAGCATATCTCGAGTTGTTTAGAAATAAATATTTACTTTGTTTGGCAGGTGACCCTCCCTCCCATTTTTCGTTGATCTTTATGCAGTGATAGTGAATATTGTCACAATTGTAGTTCTGCAGATATTCGAAAATAACTATTTACTATGTATGGGTGGTGCCACGCCCATTTATACAATCCCAACCATTTCGAGCAAGCAGTGCACAATGGTACCGAAGTAAATACCTCGAAGTTTTGCAACTTTCACACTGATAGTTCAGCAGATATTCCATAATATATTTTAACATTATATGGAAAGTGCCACGCCCACTTCAAATTTTAAAATAAAAAGTAGTCTATTTTTCGTTTCAAATATAGAGAAAGAACTATACGGTAAAAATTTCAAGAGTATCGGACCAATGGTTTAGCTTCCTATAAGTTAAAAATATTCAATGTTTAAAAACTAGAGATACCTATTTTTCCCCTTTTCCCCATTTTTATCCCTTTATGGTCCATGTGTTGATGCTTCCAAGTAAGGATCTAACTATTTTCGAAATTTCAATCAAATCGGTTCAGCCGTTTAGTATTCATTGTTTAAGAACTAAAGGTACCAATTTTTAAAGATATAGCCTATTGACGCTTCCAAGTCAGGATCTATCTACGTTCCAAATTTCAATAAAATCGGGCGTGATTGTCAAACAAACAAACTTACCAAGATATATGTATATCGATTTCAGCTAATCAAATTTCTAGAAATTAATCCAAAGAACCCAATTTTCCTAGAAAGCTATCATTACAAAATAAAGATATATCTCGAATTATTACATTCTTCAGCTAAATAAATACCCTAAAAACCTAATTTTATATCAGATTAATAAATTGTATTATTCAGCTAAGTAAATTTAGTGTTTCTTTTGATTTAATAATATTCAGCTAAAGAAATCTTTTATGAATATAAATTCAATTCAGCTTGATAGTTTTTTTTTGGTTGTAAATTATATCGATAAAAAGCTATATGGAGTATATGGTTTTAATTCCGTTTGATTTCAATGTAGGTTCTTCATATTCCGTGTAATTTACAAATTCCAAAAATCTATATATATATATATATATATATAAATGAAATGGTCCATGTATGTAATGGCATCACGTGAGAACGGCTTGAGCGATTAGGCTGATTTTTATACCCTTCACCTTCGTGAGAAGGGTATATATAAGTTCGTCATTCCGTTTGTAATTTCTACATTTTTCATTTCCGATCCTATAAAGTATATATATTCTGGATCCTTATAGATAGCGGAGTCGATTAAGCTATGTCCGTCTGTCCGTCTGTCTGTTGATATCAATTTTCTGAAGACCCCAGATATCTTCGGGATCCAAATCTTCAATAATTCTGTCAGACAGGCTTTCGAGAAGTTTGCTATTTAAAATCAGCAAAATCGGTCCATAAATAACGGAGATATGAGCAAAAAACCGGGACAATCTCGATTTTTGATCTATGTATATCTGGATTACTATGTCATTAATATAGACAATATGGATATCTAATGACAGATATTTCAAAGTCCATTACAACGATGTAGATAAGGCTATAGTAAGTTGGACCTACAATGGGTCAAAATCGGGAAAAATATTTTTTAACTCGAATTTTTTTTTCATCAAAAAATTTTTTTTGTCATACATTTTTTTTCCAAAAAAAAAAATTTAAAAACTAAAAAAAAAAAATTGGAGAAAAAAATTTTTTAAAAAAAGTTAAAAAACAATTTCAAAAAAAAAATTTTTGAAAAACAATTAAAAAAAAAAATTAATTTTGTTTACTTACCTAAAAATATTTAAAAAAATTTATTTTAAAGTATAATTTGGTGAAGGGTAACAAAATTCGGCACAGCCGAATATAGCTCTCTTACTTGTTTTTTATTCGATTCAAAATTTTCAGGAGATGGTTTTTAAAGAAAACAAATTCGGATTTTTTTTTTATTTTGAGTCCAGTCAACTGTAATAAAAAAGCTCCCTAAAGTATACAGTACAAATTTAGATATTTTATTTGCAAATAAATAAGAACAAGCAGGTGTATGTGGATTGGACAAACTAGTATTTAATAATTGTGAATTTCTGAATTTAATTTGAAAACCTTTTTTTATATTAAAGCAAATGTTAAGTTTTTGCTACAGAAACTGATTAAAAATTTTAGAAAGCTAATAATTACAAAGAAATATCAATTCCACTTTGAAAACTGAAAGTGGTTTCATACCGAAAGAAATTTTCGTTTTACTTTTTCTGAGGAAGCAAAAAACGGAATTAATTCTACTTTCGATCGGAATGGAATTTTGTGACAGGCCTGAATATTTTACTAAGTATATATAATTCAACGGAATAGTAATGGGATTTAACATATTGCAAACAAATTTTAATTTTTGAAAAACATTAAAAAATTATTCGCCATTGTGAAACAAAATTTTTATCAATCACAAAAACTGCCTGTTTATGCTCTACTTTATTTATTTACATATAATTTAATATCATTTGCTTAGATAATTCCAACGCACAATATTTCTATCATATTCAACAGGTTCTTGAAATTATATGAAGAAATTTCTTAAAATTTTGACAAACGATCTGTTCGTTTACTTTTTTGGAATTCGTTCGTTTACTTCTTTGAATTTGGTAAGTCTGTCTAAAAACAATTTTAGAAATAAAAATATATTTTTTAATACGACTTTTCAAACAAGATTTCAATTCGAGTAGCAAAACCAGGGGTCAAATTACCGCAGTCGTGATCGAAACATACAGGCCTGTCACGCATTTTGTTCGGAATGGTTTCAATTATGTAGTTTTTATTCCGATCGATTTCGTTTTAGGTTCTTCAGATTCCGTGTAATTTATTAATTCCAAAAATTTTTAATAATTCTGTATTTCTGATATTAATTTGACTGTGTTAATTTGATTAAACATTTTAGAAAAACAAATAATTTCAATTTAATATCAATTCCACTTTAAAAACTGAAAGTGGTTTCATTCCGAAAGAAATTTTCATTTTACTTTTTCTGAAGAAGCGTAATACGGAATTAATTCCACTTTCGATCGGAATGGAATTCTGTGACAGGCCTGATAATTTCAATAGCGAAATTGTAATAAAACGTATTAGATTTCTTTGTCGATATCGAAAACCCACATTACGGTAATTCGGCTTCAGTTCTTCTCAAACTTTCAAAACCATCATAGGGTGAATGCACCAGTAGTCGGCAGTTTAACTTTTTTTCAGTTTTTAAAGTGATACCATTATGAGTGCGAACATGGTATTGGGATGTAAATGGGTTATTGTTGTTTAGTAATTTGTATAGTTTTAGACTCAATTAATTCTTTTCAAGCAGTTTTTATTAAATTTGAGCAATTTACGTTTTTTTGAAAAAAGACGATTTGTACCCGAAGTCGGCACCCTTGATCCTAATGTCGGCAATTTGTGACCCAATTGTCGGCATAGCATTTTTTATTAAGAAAAGAATAAAATCTTAAAAGAATTCAAGTTATTTTTTATTTAAAATATCAGCCATTTAAATAAATACTAATAAAAAACATAAATTAGTGCATTTGAGGTGAAACCACTGTGGGCAAATATCATATCCTACGTTTTTAGACCATCATCCTCAGGATCTGTGTCCAAATCCTCTTCACATGTGCCCCTAACTCGTTTTATCTTCCTTTTTTAATTTGTTTTGGTTTATTTTATTTCTCTATTATGGTCACTGTAATTATGTATATGTTTGCGGTAACCATTTATGTTTATTTTATGTTTAAGTTACCATTCACATCATTGTAGCAATCATATATACATACATATGATTGTAGTAAATATTTATGTGTTTGTGGCAACCATGCTTATGATGTAATACTTCAACATATTGTGTTGTTCTAGTATTATGGTTATCATATTCTGAGATCAACATATTATGATAAATCATTATCATGAAAATGATTGCCATAAATATATATTTATTTACAATCATGTTAATGGTAACGTAAACATATTATGGTTACCGCAATCATATACAATATCCCAGTGACCATAATATTATTAAAAAACTTTGAAAAAATTTGAAATGTACAACTACAACTTGTTGGGATTGGACTTGAACAGTTAAAAGGCTGAAACCAAGTATTTGAATAATTATTTGATAAAGTTGGAGATGAGTAGTGAACAGGTTTCAACGTTTCATTGTGATTTTCAGCTAAAGTTGGCGATACTACCATATTTTCAACTTTTCCTTGTTAATTATGAACGTGCCTGCCTCTATAGTAAGATTACTCACAATTTCAATATTTTGATAATTTATTTTTAAGTTATTGTTCTCTTCGATAATGTCATCGGAATCAATTCTACGCTCATATTAGGAGCTAGTCGGTTGACTATTTCAAAAGCTAGATCCAAATCCGTTTCTTTTCTCATTTTCAGGCCGATCACCTACTAATAACTCCAACTGATTTAGTAAAGAGCCTGTTTATTAAGGTACCTTACATGATTATTTTAGAGAGAACAGTTTAAAAAGCCCTTTATACCATTTCTTTCCGGGTAGATCATATACAAATGGTGTGGTTTGCTGCTCTTCCTTCACGATTGTTTGAACCGTGTTAAGTTAATCCTCACTTTCTTTGGAATTAGATAACACTGTTTGCGGCCCCATTCTCATAGGACCTTCGGAACCGTATAATTTGTCCTATATTTTTGAACGCGGAACTCCATATTGTTTACTGGCACCTAATACAGAAATCGGGCTTTCTCTCGCATAGAAAACATTTTAAGGCTTTTTCAGGATATTGGTGCATGGGTTTTTTTTCTGGAGTGTCCATATTTGGAATTCTAAGATGTTAGAATTAATAATACCTACTGAATCTCTAAATATTACTTTGTTTTACGATCTCCAGTCAAACAAAAAGCTGCTGCCGAGTTCAGGATGCTTGGTCTCCTATACTCGGCAGTTCTTAAAATGCTCAATTAAAACTGTGCCGACTATTGGGTAAACTCATTTCAAACTCATTTTCTTCAAATCTATTGTCAAGAGAGATGAGTAATAAACAAATTTGTAGAATTTGAGCTTAATACAAAAAATTTGCAATTTTCCTGAAGTCGGCATCACTATGCCGACTATTGAAAATCATAGAAATTTTTGTTCCTAATGACGGCATCAATTAAAATAACCAAAAAAAATATTTTTTGTGAAAACTTTCACATTGTAGGTAATATTTAAACAAAGTTTTATCTGTTAACACCACTCTGGTAAAAATATTACTTAAATTGATATGGTTACTAACTTGTTTTAGTTGGCCTTGCCACTAAAAAATTTCTTAAAAAACAGGCACTTCCGCACCAGTTGAAAGATGGTCACTTAATGAGGACAAAAATAGATGAAAATACTCATCTCACCCAAATTTAAACATTACATAAAGATAAATGAGTGTATGTTTAATTAAAGTTAAATCTTACTTTTGTATAAAATTATCGTTATTCTTATTTATTAAGCTTTTAAGTCAAAAATGCCGACTACTGGGTCATGCCGACTATAGGAGCGTTTACCCTATTATGATCACTAATATTTTTATCATTTTAATTTCCTTTAAATATAATTTGAATATTTTTACTTATTTTAAAAACAACTATTTAAATTATACAATTTATAAAAAAGAGAAGGAAAATAAAACTCCCTTAAGGAAAAACATTTTTTTTAACTTAAGAAATAATGAGGAATAAATATATTTTTTTGAAACTTTTTGAAGAAAAACATAAAAATAAAAAATAGAAACATAGAAATGTGTTATATAAGAAAACAGCTCATTATTGAAAAGAAGAAAAAAAGAAAAACAAAATAATTAATAGTAAAAACAACATCAACCAACAATACTTGCTTAAAGTATACAAAACGACGAAAAAATATGATGGAAATAATTTAGGAAATATTTAATAAAAATCAATATTAATAAAACCACAAAAACAAAGTATATAAAATTAAGTAAAAATAACTGCATTCTCTGCAAAACTCTTAAGCTTAAGACAGAAAAAAACCAAAACAAAAAAAAAAAAATCTTGTAAATTTCGCTTGTTGCTCTTTATTAAAATTTTAAGTCTTACTTGAAAACAAAACAAAATCTTTGAAAGATTATTTTATATTTTTAATTTTAGCTATTAAAAAAAACCAACAAAACAAAAAACAAATAAAATAAAAACAATTTTTTCTAGGAACTATTTTCGATCATTAAATATTATAGAAATTTAACAGAAAAAGTATATAAACGTATTAATTTTTTGCATAATAACAAAAAACTCAGCTTTTTTCAAATTGTTCTTAAATTTTTCCTTACAAACAAAATTCTATAACTTTCTTAAAAATCTCTATAAAACAAAAACTCTGAATAATGCAAAAAATTATACAAAAACATACGAAAAGAAAAATCAAAAAAAAAATAATAAAAAAAACTGAATCCAACATTAGTTTAGGTAAGATTGCAAAGCTTTTTTGTGCTAATTTTTGCTTAGGTCTTCTAGTTAAAACAAAATAATTCATAAAATTAAAAAAAAGAACTTAAAAAAATACAAAATTTACAGTGTTAAAAAAAAATAGTGTTGAGAAAGAAAATCCAAAATTATTTGTCAACCAAACAGCCAACTATGAAAACTTCAAAACCAAAATATTGAAAAACAAAACAAAAGTATTTGAGACACAGATTTTATTAAAAGTTCTCAATAATTCAACCAAGTTACATTTGTAGTATTGTAAAACTTTAGTCCTTGAAAACAACAACAACAACAACAGAAAATAATAAATAGATTAAAAGTCAAAGTATTATATTAAAACAAGAATTAATGACAAAAAGAAATGAGAAATATTAACAAAAATGAGATTTTTTTCTGAATAAAAAAATAAAGAAGAAAAACACACTGATTTTCTGAAAGAAAACAAAAAAAAAACAAATGAGTTTCATTTCATAATTAAAGATAAAACGTGGTAAGTATGGGCTAAAAACTAAATTATTTTAAAATGATTTTCCGAGCAATTGACATAAGTTATATTAAAATTTTATTAGTGAAAAAAAATGTATGACAAAAAATTTTTTTGGAGAAAAAAATTTGGGTTAAAAAATATGTTAACCGATTTTGACCCATTGTAGGTCCAACTTACTATGACCTTATATACACTGTCTCAAACAATTGTCCGTATCCCATACAGCTGAAAATATTGTTACGTTTTAACCTTTTCAAAACGTTGGTGTATTTCCTTTAAATAAACCGGATACTTTTGATTGCAAATAAAAGCCGTTTAGTAGTTTGAAAATTGTAACAACTCTTTATTTATTAAAAATGTACAACAACAGAATTAAATAGTCACTCAGTGTTTTTTATACACGTTTATAAATTCGCAGAAATACAGACACACTTTATAATGTACACGAATTCACTTGAAAAACACTCTGATAAACTCACTAACGACTGCAACCTCTGCCACTATTAACTGTCAAAGTTCGTATATTCTAGAGCTTTCTAATACCTACGCCATCTGTGGTTTACTTTCTTCAATGTTCTCAAGGCGAATTTATATACAAGGTGGTGTCGGTGGCGAATTCATTAATTTTTTATATATGGAGTTTGACATTCAAAACCACTCTCTCATTGTTTCGAATGTCAAACTCCATATATAAAAAATGCATGAATTCGATCGTATTTGCCTGAATTCGCCACCGACACCACCTTGTATATAAATTCGCCTTGAATGTTCTTTAACTGAATATTCGAATTCGAATATACGGTCGCAGCAAACAGCGTTGCCATACTTACGATCAATGGTCAACTGAAAGCTTTTATTCAATGTTAATAATGCCCACAGATATGTTACAGTTTGCTATTACAGAACTGCTATTTGAAAGCATTGTGCTACTTTTAAATCAGCCGTTAAAATCGTTATATTTGAATTCAAGTACAATATCGTAACAATATATTTGATTATATTTCGAAAAATACTTATCCGATTCGAATAAAGTAAATGTTTTTTAAAAGTCCAACAAGTTATTACTAAAATTGCCAATTAATCACCCCTATCGCGAATCAACATTTCACATCATCTTTGTTCACGTGAAAAAAATTCCCCTTGTTGTGAAATTTTTAGATGGAATTGTGTAAACAATAAACAGCTGTTACGAACAAAATCAACTATTGTGAATGTAAAGTTCATCATGATATTCCCGATAGCAATGAAATTAATATTTCATGGGAACAAAATTTCACATGTTATTGCCGATAGGGGTGAATAGTAAAATAAAAATATGTTCACATTTATTTTTAACAAAAAAATTAAAAATAGTTCAAAATAGTAACTCAAAAAATTGTCCGTACCCTATAAATAAATTTACATATCTATTTATAAAATGCAAATTATGATGATGAATGATGTACTTAATATTGAATGTGGTGTCCTTTAGCAGCAATTATGTCTCTTAAGTGATTTTTCATCGATAAAGCCAATATTTCTGCAGTTTCTGCACCAATATTCCACCATTCTTGAACGATGACATCAAGAATGGTGGAATATTGTTATTTTATGCTGGCGATTTTTTTTCTCCAAAATAAGTGTTCTATGGAGTTCAAATCTGGTCTCATGGGAGGCACCTCTTCCTTAACGTTGTAGAGGAGCCATTCTCGAACAACCATGAAAGTGTGCTTTGGGTCGTTGTAGTGCAAGAACGGATAGTCGTATCTATTCCCAAATTAGTGGCGTTAGCTTTAAAATTTTCATTTAAAATATATATGCGAGTTGTTAAGTTTTCCCTATTTAATTTGCCACGTAAAAATTATAAGGTAGGCATGTTATATGTATATCAATGGATAGAGAATTTTGTGTACTTTTCAATGTATATAACTTTTGACAATTAAAAAATTCATGGAATACTTTTTTGAAAAATATGACAAAAAATGCTTTTTATTAAGTTTTTGCATAGATACAAATTTTTCTAATTGTAATAAAATTTTTATTTATGAATATTTTTTAATGAAATTTTACACAAAATAAAAACAAATTTTCAATTTCCAAAAAAGTATTGAAAAATTCCAAATTTTTGGCTATAATATCCATACCAGGGGCGGGGTTATCGGAACCCTTTACAAAATAGTTAAGAACATTTTGGGCCATCTAAAATGGGTTACTATATTTTGATATCGACTATGCGATTTGAGAATTTTTGCCCTAAAGTTGAATTTTACAGAAAAAATAGGCGTTTTTTGAATGGACCTTTGTCCCCTCGGTATCAAAAATTATAATTTTTTTTTTTTCATTTAAAATATTTGGTGTAAAGTTAACTTTTCAAAAAGTATAAATTCATTATACATCCTTTTAAAAAATTTTTAGATAACTTAAAAAGAAAAAAGTAATTTTTCCCAAAAAAATAGCGAAAAATCGCCATTTTTAATTTTTTTAAAATCAAATGCATGTAACTTTGGACCAAGTCATGATTTTTCGGGAAATATTTGGAACCGCGGTCATCAAAAAACTGGAGTAGGGTGAGTAAAAATGTTGAAAATTTAATTTTCAAATGCGAATATCTCCTAAGCTATAAGAGATAATTGATAGCTACGTTTTAGGTTTTATGTAGTGCTCGATGGGAAGATTCTATATATGTAATTTTTTGAAATCGGAACACAAACGAAGAAATAGGATCATTTTAAAAGTTGACCATACCCGAGGTGTCCTACTTTGGGGACCCCTGGCCCAGCTCCTGACGGGCTCATGAGGTCCAGATTCAAAACTTAAACTCGACAACACTTCCCCTTTGCGCATGTGCAATTTCATTAAAATCGGACTAAGGGTTTAGATGTTACAGATTTACTTCCCTCTTTTTTTTCTCATACCACTGTGCATCGTCCTTTCCCCAAACATGAGATTTCCCACACCTCTAGCTGTCATTGCACCCCACACCATCAATATAAAAGAACGTTCAGATTATTCCAAAAAGTATATAAATAAATCAGACGACTTCTGGAAAACAATTATTTTTACTGATGAAAGTAAATTAAATATTTTTGGGTCGAATGGAAGAAGTTTTGTGTGGCGAAAAGAAAGAACCGCAAGTTCCCCCTGAGAATGAATTAAACATTCATAATTGTCTAATAATAACGCTAGTTTACAAATCAAACATTTTTGTTTGCTCATGGAATGAAACTTGTATTTTTGAGAAGAGCTAGGAACGCTAGTTAATTGACCATTTTTTGTTTCCCACCTATACGTCAACATTTTGAGATATATGGGTTTTTATTTTTCACCTGCCCTGAGTACTACTAATGCATACTGTAGTGTACCGAATTGTAGTAATTAAATATTAATATAGTTTTTGGGTACTCAATACTCTGGCGAAGCTACTAGATACTTTCAGAGTTGTATTCTTTTGACACATTCCAAAAAAAATTAACGCGGAAAAAATAAATACTGTATAAAAGTACATCGTTCCTGTAGATAACCGTTAATAAATCGCTATTTAATACAAAACCCTAAAGTAAAAATTATTTTAAAATGTCTTCTTGAAACTATAAAATAAACCCAGACCATTTTTGTTTTATTTGCGGGAAAATTATTCAGTCAAATCGAGGTTTTCCTATGACATAAACACTGCAAAATGCTTATTTATATTAAAAAATTTCGTAAAAGCTTTAGATAAGACAAAACCAGCATTTCAATATTTATACAGCGTGTTCCCGAGTCTTTCTGAGGCTAAACTAAAAGAAGGGATATTTGCGGGTCCTCAAATATGAAAAATTTTGGTTGATACCAAATTTGAGTGTCTATTAATCGATGTTGAAAATGCAGCATGGAATTCTTTTAAACTTTTTGTTTAAGAATTTTTGGAGCATAAGAAAAGTCAAAATTACAGAGATATTGTTGCGAATTTATTACATAATTTTGAACTGATGGGTGTAAATATATCGCTCAAAATTCACTTTAACATTCTCATTTGGATTTTTCCCGGAAAACCCCGGACACATGAGTGACGAACATGGAGAGCGTTTCCATAAAGATTTGAAGTTTTTCGAGAGGAATTATCAAGGTTTTTGGGATCAGAATATGCTAGGAGACTACTGTTGGAGTGTCATGAGGGAGACAAATGAAAATAATTATAAAAAGAGGACTAAAACACTTCACTTTTAATTTGTTTGTCCTAATTTAAAGTACATTTTTATATGTTTCGTTTTTAATAAATATCTCAAAAGTTTGACGTCCAGGATTTTTTTTTATATTTTTTCTGAATTCAGAAGACCTAAATACACAAATCCCCATATGTTTCAATTCATGAGCAAAAACCTTGTAAACTAGTGTAATTAATATCGTGATCAAATTGGACACAAACAAGTTTGATCAATCTTTCTGCCAATTTTTATAAATTTTTATCATGCAACATTTATCATGTTTATAAACATTTCCATCAGTAGAAACTTCTACTTATCAACAATGTTGATAACACGCAGTTATTAACATTGGCCCATAATCATAGTCAAACACTAAAGTCGGTTCTTTTTAGAAACAACTTTAAAATAAAAACCTGCTTTTAATTATTTTGCAACTATAGTCAAAATTAAAGTATGTTTTAAATTGAACCGACTTTAACTGGGTGCAACCGCAAATGTAGAAAATGTTTTCATACAATATACAACAAAATACAGACAAGTGGCAACGCTGAACAGCTGACATACAAAATTAAAAAAAACAACAAAGGTAAACAATAATAGTAACCGGGACAACTAAAGAAAAAAAGTTGTTTGTTGGGGAAAAATAAAATATATAAGATTTATATAATAATTAGAATATTTTGGTACTAATTTTACTGATAACTGTTCAATAATTACAAAATCTCTACCAATATCTTGTAACTTAATAATTTTTTACTTTCTGCCGAACTTTTTTACTTGGTGAAGAACAGCTGATGCTGTTGTTAAACGAGTTAATAAATTCAGCTAGTTTTATATTTAAAGTCGACTTCAACGTCAGAAGTATACTTTAACTTGTCTATGATAGACCTAAAGTCCACTCTTGAGTAAAGTCGAGTTTAATTCTCTTAAAGTATTCTTTATTTCTGACTATGATTATGGGCCATTGTTTGTAAGTATGGCAACATTAAATGTTAAAGCTGCTAACATTAACATTGAAGCTGATAAAAGAAATAGAACAGTCTAGTTTGGTCCGAATTTTTTCATTAATTCATTAAACTGTTTGAAGATGGCACTGTGTATAAAAATAGTGGCAGCTGGTTGCTGTCAGTTAAGCTGAATTCACCCATGTGTTTCTGAAACATTTTTTGTTCGGAACATTATTTTTTTTATATGTAGTTTAAAGTATCTCTCAAAAATAAAACGTCAAACTACATATAAAAAAAGTAATGTTCCGAACAAAAAATGATTCAGAAACACATGGGTGAAAAAAACAAAAAATGTTTCAGAAACACATGGCTGAATTCAGCTTTAGTTTATCATATGTGCTGTTAGAATTAACATCATCTATATTATCAGTGTATTCTTGGATATTATAAAGTGTGTGTTTTAAAGTTTTGTATTTAAATTGTATAAATTTAAATAAAGAATTGTTACTAATTTTAAACTAAACTGCTTTTATTTGCAATTAAAAGAATACGGTTTATTTAAAGGAAATAAACCACTGTTTTTAAAAGGTAAAAACGTAACAATATTAAGATAAATTTCGACATAAGTCATTTAAAGAAATTCAAGTTCCCATAGAACGCCAAAACTACATATTAATGGTGGGTATACAATATTCGTCACAGCCGAATATAGCACTCTTACATTTTTTGTTGGAGTGCATAGAGTACGAAAATACTAATAGTTTTTCTCGATACTTCGTTTAGTACTTATTTTTTAGCAAGTGGTGTGAAATCACGGGATTCTGAAACATGCAAAAGAATTACATTCAAATTTAGAATTCCATCTATCTGGCGAGAATAAAAAAAAACCATTAACAATCAACATCGAGCCAATTGGAGTATACAGCTCCTAAGGGACATTCAGTTTTGGTCCCGATTCAATTGATTTCGTTTAATTAAAATAATATTTAACTCTAAGAACAAGATAACTTAGAATCAAGATCATCAGAAAATAATACTGACTTTGAATATTTGTATATTTTTAAAAAAACTTAATTTAATATCTGACAGATTATTGGGAATTAAAAATACACCATGTTTTAACAAATTAGGAACGGAAAAGGTCTGATGCGTTGTCGACAAAATGTGTTTCCCACTAATAGGTATCTAAATTTTTTGTTTGTTTATTAATTCCTATACAACAAAATATAACACTCTAATTGAATTCATTAAACTTTTATAACAAATAAAAAAAACTATTATTACAATCTACTAAATTTGATGCGTCTGCCTCAAACTCTCAGTACATTCTGTCTATCATTTATTATGTTTACATCGAAATATGTATGAACACGTATGTATACGTACATACATACGTTAATGCTTCCCTTCTTTTTTACTAGCTCCCGTTTACCATAAAATTTCTATTCAACTCACGATGTATAAACTCAAAATGTACAAAGTCAGAGTAACAAACTTTTCATGACACTTTTTTTAGCCTACAATTTCTTCTGTTAGCCTGGTATTTTCACTTGTTTGACGGTTTTATGACTGTCTTACATTGACAGTTTAATGACGGTTTTTATTGTTATTACACTCACACACACACACAACCTATTACATTTTATAACTGTTAACATTGTTGTTGTGTTTCCGAGCCACCACCAAAAAACTAAATAAAAAAAGTTTCCCTCCAATTCGTTCAACCCAGCAAATGTTTTTTTTTTTCAAACAATTCAAAAAAGATTTCAATTTCTGTTGATAGATATGTTGGTTTTTTCGAAATAGATTTTAGTAAGCTTTTTTGACAGATATTTTTAATTAATAATTTTATTAGGCCTGTTCGTTTCCTGCTAATTTCGCTGGCATTGAAAATGTTCAATACAAAAAGTGAACAAAATATAGAGAATAATAAGCTGGCTTTAAACTTATTATTATTTACTTTGAATTTTTTTCCCCTACACCGACCAAACTTCTATTATAAACTTATTTATAAATTCATAAGTTTTCAGAATCAGATTTTCCGATATGTAGGTACATTCGTTAGCAGTAACTGCGATGTTAATATTTTTTATTTTAACAATTTTTATTCATTAAAATTTTGTCAGGATTTACTATACGTTAGATATCAATCCTATAGGTTTGCTGGGAAACATTTACGAATATATAATGAAATATTTTTGTTTGTTAAATTTTCGTTCGGTTCACTCGATTGTGTTCTATAAACAGTCTGCAATTTGTAAAAATCGTTTGAGCCACAACACAAGCACTCGCACAGTGGGTTTTAATAAAATGTATCAATATTTTGGAAATTGTGTCTTATCAAAATTTTATACAATTTTTAAGAATTTTAAAATTTGCAAAAGAAAAAAAATGTTAGGTGATTTTTTTTATGAAAATTAAAATTTACATTTTTAAATTGCCATACAATTTTTATTTAATAAAATAGAATTGTTGGCTCTATTGACGTTACCAATGTCGGGGTAAAAAATTCTCTACGCAAAATATTTAAGAATATATTGGGACATACAAAACAGATTTAAAGTTTTTGAAAGCAGCTATGCGATTAGAGTAAACTTAGCCTAAAGTTGAAATTTACATAAAAAAAATAGGTCTAAATTGTAAGGTTCTTTATAATCAGGGTTATTCCTGTTCTCACTTTTACCATTCACCTTATTTTTAGAAGCATAATTACAACAATGGTATCTAATTTTCTCAGCATTTCTAATTATAAATGTTTACAAGTGATTTTTTTAACCTTAATTATATAATTTTCGAAATCTTATTTTATATTATATTGTTGTAATTATGCTTTCAAAAATAGGGTGAATGGTGAAAATGAGAACAGGAATAGCCATGAATATTTCCCAAAATGTTAGCTTTCAGAAAAATATAAAATTTTTTTTTTGGAAATATTAAATGGCGGAAAAGCGACGTTTCACTTACAATTATTTTCTTATAAATTCAAACAAATCGGAAAATATTTGAATCCGCTTTTAGCAAAAACCATGTCCAAATATCTTGTAAACTAAAAGAGATAATTGGTTAATTCACAGTCATATTGTCATAATGACCTAATAGTTCACGAATATAGCATACGTAGTAGTATTTTAGGGCCCTTTTTGCTTTAAAGGCAATAACAACATGTTTAAACCATTGTGAAATATTAGGACTTTATGACAATATGACATGAAAGAGACCTTGTTAACTGACCAATTATATAGCTATAATGACATTTTTGTTGATCTCTTCTAGTAGATTCCATATACAGTAATTAAGTGTGTTCGCTTACTTTCCAGTAAAAAATTTCCAGTAACTTTATTTTGGAGAGTAAAAATAAATTAAAAATAACAAAAAAAAAGTACGCGAACAACAATTTGTAAAAATGAGTTGTATTTTATTATAAATCAATTTAAAACTTTAGTTTTGTGTTAGTTTACTTCTTCTCTTTGCCAAACTTTTAAATTGTATTAATATGTTTATGTTGATATTTTTTACTGTACAAAAAATTTTCAGTAAAAAATATCATGTTCTCTATCTACAAACTGTCACTTTTAACACTCCCTTGCTCTCTCATTGGAAGTTTTTAGAAGTAAACGAACGGAATCCCGTAACTTCAAGTGATATTTTTTACAAATTATCAAGTACTCGAACACATCTATTGTAAAACAGGGGTTTACTCAAGGTGCATTTAATGTTAAATACGCCTTGGGTTTACTCCCTAATTCGATTCGAAAGGAAATATTTTCAAATTACAATGTATTTTGCACACATTTTCGTTTTCGGATTGAGTTACGCAGTAAATGTAATCGAGTTTGGGAAGACGCCTGCGGTGATTATTTGACCCTTTGGAATTGAATGAAATAATAAACCGAAAATTACCATAGATTTCCTGCTTGTTCCAAAATAAAGACATTTTCTACATCGCAATAAACCAGAAAACGATATAATAGCGAAAACGATTGCATTATGACGATAATCAAAAAATCATCTAGATAAAAGCTCTTAGAATCAAGATCATAAGATGAACAACAACTCTTTTCCGCAGACTTACTATGATGATTTTGCCAGAGATTTGAATCTTTTTAAACAAGCTTGATATAAATGATTCGTTTTTGTATCAGTGGTGCAAAAGTTTCTTGGAAATTGTAAAGCAGACGAAGTGGTTTATAAGCATTAAACTACTCTCCATAATAACTAACCTTCTAGGAACTAGTTCAACACGTTTTAGAAAAGCTTTAAAAATAAGTTTTTGGGAACATAATTTCAAGAAATTTAAACTACTTTATTTTCAGGCACAATAACCACATTTGCAGTAAAACAACTACATATTTTAATTTTTTTTACAAAACGGGTAGGTTTTTTATTAAAATTATGTTTTATTTGTTATTCTTTCAGATGAAACGTGCATATATTTAATGAATTTTTTTTTTGTATTATTATTATTGGTGTTTCATATTAAAACTCGTTGCTTAACTTAAACAAAACGGAATATAACAAATTCGCAGTTTCAACACACAATAAATTTAATTATTAAAACTAATGACACACACACACGTCTTCTTATGGGGTACAAAAAAATAAATGGATATAAGGAAGAAAGTTAAAAGATGGTCAATTCCCTTAACAAAACAAAAGAGAAAATATTGCTAAATAATATAATAACTTAAGAAAGAAACAAACAATCGAAGAAAGAAGTTTTTTCTCGCTCGGCGTTAATAACTTCACTTCCCACCAAAGCCCATAAGGTTCCCCAATCCACCCAGACCACCAGCTGCACCCTGTTGTAATTGACGCATCATATTTTGTAGACCACCAACACCGCCCATTTGTTGCAACATACGTGGGTCAATCATTTTTGCCATTTGTTGGTTAAGTTTAGCCATTTGATTGGGATTAACGTTTTTCGTCATGTCACCCTGTTTGAAAAGACCTTTCACGCCACCCATTTTCTTCACAACGGCAGCGAATTTTGTATAGTGTGACACCAGCTCCTTGACTTCACGTTCGATGACACCGGAACCCTCGGCGACACGAACAATACGTGTTGGCTGTTTACTGAACAATTTGGCACCGTCACGATTATCCAATTCACCATCGGACATACTGTCCATCATGGTCATCATACGTTTAATGCGTGCCATGGACTCCTCTTCGCCTCCCTTGGTCATAAAGTCTTGAGAGAATCCGGGTATCATGCCCATGATTTGAGAGAAAGGTCCCATTTTCATAATGTTTTGAAATTGTTCGTACATGTCGCGTATAGTAAATTGGCCGTGTTTGATTTTCTCCAAAAGCTCTTCATTTCCATCTAATTTCAGCTCATTTACCTGTAAGAGTACAAGAAAAAATATAAGATAATAAAAATACGATATAGAATAAACAGAATTAAAAAGGAAACTGCTTGAAAATTAAGAAATATTTAAATGATTCTTATAGGGCGGAAACGAACATTTTCGATCAAAAAAATTAATGTTTTAACTTTATAATCTTCTGAATGTTTTAAGTTCTCCAAAATTTCGAAATTTGCTTTATTTTTTGTAATACTCTTAATAACTTTAGATAGTTACTGTTATATTTTATATTTTTTTATATTTCAAATTAAATGAGTCGTAGATTTTAAACATATGTATATTTGAAAACTGATGAGGTTTTACAGAATCTGTCTCACGAAATTAGTTTTTATAATTTAATTGAATATTTATCACATAGTTTTTTGCTTCAATTACAATATTTAATTATTTTGGTTTTTAATTTTACGGAAATCTTGACTCCAGCCAGTTTTGAAGTGGTTTTAAATAATGGGAATTTTTAATAAAAACATAATTGTCTGTAACAGTACATAGTTCGAAAATGGGACATTTTGACTCGGACACTATTGTCACGAATATTAAGCTAATAGGTTTGAAAGAAGTTTTGAAAAAACTATACAAATACGAGCAAAATTACTAAGCAAGACCTATTTTTAATATAGTCCTGAGTTAAAGGTAATTCTGGAAAATTTTATTTGTATTTATCAATTTAGTTTTAGATTTTGTTAAAAATTGTTCACTTTCAATCAAGTTTGGCTACAGTAATCGCTAAGATACCGTGCTAAATAAGATATTTTAGGTATGAAATATCTTTTTTAGCTGACTATCATTACCGAAATAACTCCAATTACCATCACAACAAAAACCGGTTACAATTAAAATTTTTGTTATTACATTACTGAAATTTAATTTCTTAATTAGAAATTTCTATAATTTATATAGAAATTCTTAATAGCAATTGTAACTTTCTCATTTTATGTTTCGAATTTTCAATTAAAGTAGAAACCGTAAACTCATTTGAAAAGTTTTCAATATCAGGATGCTGGTTTTAATCCTAAATATAAATATTCAAAAAATTACGTTGGTTTAGATGTTAAAGCGTAACAAAATGTTTATGTAATATCAGCGCCAGATTTGAAGTATTTATTATTATATTTTAAATTATATAATTTAAAATTAAATCTTAAATCCAGGATCGAAAGAATAAAATACAAACTTGTATTAGATATCATGAATTAAAAGTAACACCCACCTTGTCAATCAGTCCTTCAATATCTCCCATGCCCAACAGTTTGCTCACAAAAGGTTTCGTCTTAAATGGCTCCAAATCGTCAATGTGTTCACCGGTACCAATAAATATAATGGGCGAATTAGTGGCGGCCACAGCTGATAGAGCACCACCACCCTTAGCATGACCATCCAATTTGGTAATGATCACAGAACCAATGTCAACTTTGTCCTTAAAAGCCTTGGCTTGAGCTTCACAAGCCTGACCAATTGTGGCATCCATAACGAAGATAATATTATCCGGATTAACGGCATTCGCAACTGCCAACATCTCCTCGAACAGAGACTCTTCTTGCTTGTGACGACCCGAAGTATCGACAATAATCATTTCGAAACCTTCTTTTTTGAACATGTCAACACCTTCTTGTGCTATGACCACAGGATCGATTTCTGTGTAACTACCATAGAAGGGAATACGAGCCTTGGTGGCATTCTGTTTAACTTGATCGTAGGCACCAGCACGGAAGGTATCAGCGCACACCAAACAAGATTTCCAATTACGTTTCTGGTAGTGATAGGCCAACTTGGTACATGTTGTGGTCTTACCTGAACCCTGTAGACCTACAAACATAATCACATTTGCTTTACCCTTGATGGGCTGATATGGCTTGACACCGGGATCTACTAATTTTATGAGTTCCTTGAACACGGCACTTTGTATCATGCGTCTTTTGTTGAGGCCACCAGCCATCTCGTCGAAATCAATTACGGCCTTCACATTTTCACGCAACTGCTTGACCAAACGAATATTTACATCGGCTTCCAAAAGGGCAGCACAAATCTCTTTAAGCATGGAATTTAAGGCCTCTTCATTGATTACGGTGGCTTTGCTTAACGAATGCAAGGCAGTGGTAATTTTTCTACCCAAATCTGCTAAAACCATTTTGTAGCCGTCTTTTCACCAATCACTACAATTATACTTATTTTTTCTTAGACTTGTTTTATTTAACTATTGATTTATATTCACGTGTATTTTTATTATGATTTTTAACAATGATATTTGCGAAATACAAGAAACAAGAAAAAAAACTTTTACTTTTTTTCTATCTCAAACAACGTCGTATTTTGACACGTCGATGTGCATGTCAGACTCCGTAGTTGGTGTATTTTTGTACAGGTAGCGGCGTTGAAATGACAAACTGTCAAAGTGGCTAAAGAAACTAGAAATATAAGAAAATTTGCAAACTAACTAGTATGTAGATAACATATAAATAATTTATGTATGTTAATTTATTATTTTAATAATATTATTTAGTTTGTGTTTTAAATTAATAGTTTTATGTATGACAAAAACAAATGTTGTTAGAGTTTATAACGCCTTCATTTCGACTCCTTTTGACTTTGAGAAAATGGTACAACATATGTCGTATAACAACCCTGTTTTAGTATAAACAACAATTTGACAACTGATTTATTTGGACTAGTAAATTGACTGTTAAATTTGATTTGTTATTTATGATTTTATAGTAAAAAGTTAATAATTTGGAGTTATATTAAACAATTGCCTTATTAATGTTGTATTACAATAAGATTACCTCTTTTGTATGTGTGTTTAATTAATGGTACAATAAAAAACACCTACTAAATTTTCAAAAATCGAAAATACCGTTACCGTCTTATTACAATAATATACAAGGTATATTACATTGTGGTAATATATCGTTACCTAAAACGCAAAATGCTCGTCAAATTTTTTTTATTTGAAAAATATTATTTTTTTTTTCAAATATTTTTCAAGTTATATTTTTTGCATTCAAGTAAACCCCCAAAAAAAGTTCAAGAGCTTTAATTTGTAATTATTTAGTGCTTACAAAAATATATGCAAATTTTCTCTTAGACCGTTTTTCGTAATTATATAACAATAATTTAAATCTCACCTTTTTATGAAAACTATTGACTATAAATTTATACAATCAATGAAGCACTCATCTATAAATTAAACCACTTTATTAACTTTTTGTTGACACCCTGCCATTTTCCACACGCATGCTTATTCTATTAACTTCCATACCGATTAAATAGCTGTTACTTTTTCCCCAGATACTTGCCAATATTTTAGAAAGGGACAAATATAGATATCAAAAGAATTTCGCTATTTTTTTCCTACTGTAGTAGGTACATGCCAACACATACAAAAAGTATGAAGAAAAATTGCATATAACGGTACCAAAGAGCTTTTCACAGATTAAAATGGAAAACGAATTACAGTTGGAAAATTTTATTGTAAGTGTTAAGAAACTAAAAAAATAAATTTAGTTGAGCGGAGCTCTAGTAAGAATTGAACAAAAAATATATATAAAAAAATGAATAACTGTAATTAATAAAATTATAAAAAAAAATTCTATAAAAATTAAACAGTTTGAGTAAATGAAAAATTAATAAAAAATAATAAAGAATTACTAGCTAAAGTTATAATAAAGCAAATATTTGTTAAGAATTGTAGCATATCGTTAGAAAATTATGGAATTTTTAATTCACATACTTATATTTTTCACTATGACGTTTGAGTGAAAATTTTCATTGATTTTTTTTTGCCCACTGCAACAACTACTAAATAAAATTAAAATATAAAAATTGTTAAAATTTCTAGAAAAATTTAATATATAATATAGACGTGTATATATTAATTGCATATATTATATAAAATTTATAATAAAAAATATTCCTACACATATATTTTTAATAATAAAAAAATTAAATTTAAAAAATTTTATTATTAAAGAAAAAAAAATTAAAGCAATTTATTTGAAATACAGTTAAAAACAGAATTAAATGTGTATAAAAAAAAATTATATAAAAAATTAACAAATTTTTTATAAAATTTTTTTTCTTTCAGCTGTATTCCAGTATATATATAAAACTTTTACGGCGAGTATAATTTAAAAAAGTACGAAAGCTTTTTGCTTTTACTGGTTAAAAGGACTCTCACGCCTGTGTGTGCGCTTTGGGTCTTTAGAAAACAAAAACCACAAGAAAACAACAGCATAAGTTGTATTTCATTGAATGAAAATAATACAAGAACTACAAGAAAACAACAACAAAAAATAAAGAAAAAAGAGCAACGTCAACAAAAACCCATAATAGAGAACAATATTTAACAACGAAGTGTATAATAATCTCTCTCAAAAACTATATATGTATTTACCGTTACATTAACTACCACCACCACCCTACACTACTCAATACAACTCTAACCAATTATCAGTCACTCAGTAAGCAAACAACTTGCGAGAGCATATTTTATCTTTAGCAATTTGCCGTACTTGTCATCATCGTCGTCATACACACACCAACAAAAAAATATATTGGCCAACTTTAGCTAGTGTAACGGAATATAGTGTCAGCAGCCAGAAAAACAACAACAATAACAGAAAAGTATCCCCTAAAAAGCCTTTTGTTCAAGGAATATCAGCAGTTTTCAATACCTTCCAAATCTATCCTTCACACACTCTCTCTATCTCTCTCGTTAACAACTCTAAAGAACAAAAACTACAACACATAACATGTAAGTAAAAATATTGATTTTTCTTTTTTTTTTCCTCTTCTCTACTGAATTGAACTTATAAAAATCTGCACTTGTATACAATTTATTCATTCAGTTAAATTTTGTTTAATTGAATTTTTTCATTTTATTTTGTGTTTATTCTTTGGTTTATTATGAGTGAATTATAAAAAAAACTCCAAATTTAGGAAAAGTCACACACATAAATTGTGCATTAATGTTTTTAGGAAATCCAAAATCCGTTTATTCGCGTGTTTTCAATGGCACGAAAATCTGTGGGAAATTATGAAATTGTGTCAAGCGAAGGAGGTCTTAACACCCATATTTGACATTTTTTTTATATTTATGTATGTAATATATTGTGCAATTAAGTGCATTATCAAAAAAAATTGCACAAAATCACAATCGAATTAATTTTTGATACGGTACCAAAAAAATTCTTTGTAATTTTACATTTTTTTTATTCCTACATCTTCGAATGTCATTAAAGACATTTATGAATATTTGTGTATGACCTTCATATCCGAAAATATCGAACTTATATTTTGAAAAATAGGTATATTATAGTGTGTACATTTGTAATACCTCCAAATAGAATAGAATTTATTAAGTTTTAATTTAATTTGTAAAAAGATTTTTTTTTTAATAATCTTTAGAATAATAAATTCATTATTTCCTTGCAAGAATCTGGAAGGAATGGACAGTTATTTAACATGACATATACTTATATTTAATAAAAAACCAGAATTCGTTATTTTTTTTGCTCTCCTTGGAAGTTTTTAAAGTACACAGAGAAAACAGGGGCCGAATTACCGCATTCATGATCGAATGAACTGTCGTATCGAAAAATAATTTCGATATCGTAATTATAACAAAATGTACTAAATTTTATGCACGATATCGAATGCCGTAATCTCAGATAAGAAAATTACGAACGATTTTACTCGATATCGAATGCGGTATTTCGGACCCAGATTCGTAGTAGCAACCGAATTTGTTGTCAATCTGTTTTCTCTGTGCACATACATATATATACTATATAGCTCATTTTGTGGGCGTATCCGAAAAATGTAACTCATTACAGACATTTTTATTAATAGCCTTTTTTAAAGAAGTAATTGTGATGATTTTTGACTTTTTAAATTAAACAAGTATTTGGCTGTGCGGAATCTTATATACCCTTCACCAAATGTTACTTTAAGATATAGATTGAAAAAACTAGGGTTACAAAATATTTTTCCCGATTTTGACCCATTGTCGGTCCGAATTACTATGGAGTTATATACTTCGTTCAAAATTAATGTTACATTTTTTCCTTCTTTATATTAAAACTTTTCGGTTTCTGAGGGGGGATTTCCTTTTTTTACCCCTCACAAAACTATTCCCAACAAAACAAATTCTTTAGTTTCATTCAAATAATTATAAAATTATTGTCAAAGGAATGTCTTCAATACGTTTGAGGTACTAAGGAATTAATAAGTCTATAATTAATTCGTAATGAAATATTTAATGGAATGGTTAAACATAAAATTTTATTAAATTAACAATTAATTCATTCAAACCTTTTCTGCTATCTTATATTACGAAGATTGGTATAAATGTCTTCTCAATTTTATTTATTCTCTGACCAAACTTAATATATTGTAGAGTTTGAATGAGTTCCAGGTTCATGCCATTTAGAGCATTGAAATTGCTGACGAATGCGCAACAAACGGTTCGTCATCGAACGAAACTGTGGCGCAAAGGAACATTGATATCCTCTTGGTTGCGTTATGAATGGGCGATTACCACTTGTAGAATATCGATCGGTCTACGATTACGGCCTAATCCGAAACGTTTTTCAACATATATTTTTTTAGAAAACTTTTTTTCTGGAGAAAATGTTGCTCATTTTCTGTCATTTTTATAGAAAAGCTTTATTTAAAATCGAACAAGCTTAAAATTAGAGGAGTTTTCAAGATCAATCATAATAAATATGTGCTAGCTCAATAAATGAAGAAAAGCAATACCAAATTTTATAATTTGTTCGAACATGTGTATAGAGCGGAAACATCCCTGTCTGAGTGGTGTTTGAGTTTTTTTCTAGTTTCCGATTCTTATAATAATAAACATACATATCGTGAATTCCAGAAAAAACCAAAAGTTTGCGACTTCTTCTGATTTTGACCATATTCGAAACCTTTGGAGTTCTTTGAACATTTCCATTTTCCACAAATAAAATTTTTGTGAAAATCAAGAAATTTTACATATGATGTAAAATTTATGAACCTGATGTCGGATTTTATTGCAGTAAGAGACATTTGTCCCTTTTAGACAACTTAATTAAAAAACTATTTGTTTTCACTTTTGAAAATGTTCTCCTTGTAACATTTAAACTTTTTTCAAATAATCTTAAAAAGTTTTAAATTAACTAAACAACAAAATTAAATTTTTTTCTTGTATATGACGAACTGCCAAAATTTAAGTTTTGCAAACAAAAGTATAAAGGTACGGTCACACATGGCGAATATTTACTCAAAAAAGCGTAGCCTCTTTTTTTAATTTGTTTGTGTTTTGTAAGATCAAACAGCATCAAATAAAATTAAACTAAATATTTGTTTTGAATTGTCTTAAGTAAAAAAAGTTTTTGACAATAAATAAAAGAATTTAAATATATTTTATTTAGCGGTTACGTCTTTTCCGTCAAATATTTGCCATGTGTGACCCTACCTTAAGGCAAATTTGTGAGATTTTTAAAGAACAAACATTAATTTTGTCTTCAATATTAAAAAATAAAGTTAATATAGTTGAATGCGTTCCATATAATAATCAAAATATTAATATTAAATGTTATAATTACATTTTAAGCTACCTTCGAGGTCGCTATAACCGTGTGCGATTTAATTAAGTATTACACGATTTTCAGAAGATTTTTATTCCGAACTAAACTTTAGGGCCGAAGTGTCTCGTGTTAACAGTTGTTTTGAAGTAAATTTTTTACAGTAAAAGAGAAAACAATTAAAGCAAGATACAATCACAATTTATTTTTTATTATTTGGAGAACCCTAAACTGCTATGTAATTTTGTTATTTTAGCCCCTATGGCTTTATATTACATGTTTTGAAATAAAATAAATAAACTCATGGAGCGGAAACTCTACTGTCAAAGACCTAACTCTGTTGTCAAAAATTTAAGTGGTAAAAAAAAACTTTGTGACACAAAAACAACACTTGTATGTGGGATTATTTTGAGTAAATTTTTTTGGTTTGAGTTTTTTTCTAGATTCCGCTATACCCCTAAAACTGAAAAAACTCACACAATTGAATACTGAAAAATTAAACACATTTCAATATCGTGGTTAAATGTCATTAACACAATTAATGGCAACAATTGTTTGTTAAGACCTTTTTCACCTGACACCCACAAATCAAACAAACACACACAATTTCCTTTCAAACAAGACATGCTCAATTGTTTGTGGTGACCATTACAGTCTTTGGTGCAAATGATTGTAATTTATTGTAAATTATAACCAAAAAAACATCGATTTTAATTATGATTCATTTATTGGTTTTACACAAAAATATATAATTTATAAAAACAATAGTTATATTTTCTTATTTGGCAAAGTCCATATTTTATATACGTCAACACATATACACTAACAAATACTATTACCATATAGAAATACATATACACACACACATGCATACAAATACATACAAGGATATTTCCTTTTGAACTCATACCCATACATACAAACAATAATCTAATAAATTTATTTCACAATTTATCAAGTGCGTCGTAGTTGAAATTAAATAAATTCCAGATTTTAAAAGTTATTGCATTATTTTTTTTAAATTAGAGTAAATACAAATTCAATAATTTTTTTTATGTAAAAAATTAATGGATTTTTGTTAACATTGGCACTAGAAGTAATAATCAAATTTATGGCGGTTTTATAGAGAATTGAGAATTTTAAGGCTACACAATTTGTGGAAGGAAGGTGGTATGATACATTAAATATGACGTCAGAGTTTATACTAAGTATTTGAAATATTTGTCATTTAATAACGCAATACATTTGCAAAAATGGTAACATGTATAGTCGGTCCAGCTCGACCATATAATATCTTACACCGAGTATATGAGCTATGCACCGATCACAAACAAATTTAGCATGATTTCTGTGTATTTTTATTTGAGTTAAATTTTATCTCAATATTAATACTTGAAAAATATTTGTGCAGTGATTTCCGGACTTTTATTTTTATGGGAACTTATTTGTGTTGAATTTAATTTGACTATGATTTTCGGAAGAGGACCGACCTTTCATGGGTGCAGACTAATTATGGACCGATTGTCATATAATTAGGTGACATGACTTCTGTATATATGAAACTTATTTGTGTTGAAGTTAATTTGGTTAGCAACATTTTTAAGACATTCATGCTCGTTAAATTTATTTCCGGAAGTGAACCTTATATGGGAGCTATGGCTAATTATGGACTGATCGTCATAATATTAGATAACTTGATTTCCGTATATATTTATTTGGAACGAAAAAATTCCCAATAAGCACTTTTATTGAAATTCAAGTTGAAAGCATGCCTTGAATTATAGTCAAGCAATTGCATTCAAGTCAAATTCCAACAAAATGTTCAAGTACTTGAATTTTTGAGAAATTAAAAATTTGTATGAGAATTTTTAAATATTTTTTTCTTATGAAATATATAATACGAATACGATTAGATTTTCTCAACATCAATTTGCATTTTCTGAACTTAAATTTTAATTATTTCGATTTCTGAATTTCAGTTACATTTTTCTGAATATTAAATTGGATTTCTTAATTTCAATTTGTTTTTTGTCAATATTAATTTGTATATCTTGTTTTCAATGTCACACATTTGCTGCAACAACGTCATAACTCAAAATCCGGATGTTTTGAACTGAGTAAAACAAAATATGTGCCGTTCTTTAGTCTTTCTTATAGTTTTATCAGTTTTCAAAAAAGTCAATTATTTTTTGTAAACGTCAAAATGAAAATTCATGTTTTCTCGTATATTTAACAAGTAAAAGTTTGGGTTAAATACAGATTAGAAAGATATTCGTATCTACTATTTAAATCAGGTTTAATTTCAGAAATCGCATGATTTGTTGAAAATTTATTTAAGAAATAGTAAAATGTCTTAAAACATTAATTAATGACAATAATATTGGTTTAAAATTCTGATTTGTAAAAGTTCTTTTTCAAAACTAATTACCAGGGAAACCGGAAATATGCTCTAAAAAAAGCGTTTTATGCGCTTTAAATATGCAGTAAAAACTTTAAAATATGCTCTTAAAATTTAAAAAATATGCTCTTAAAAAAACAAACTTTTACATAATTTTTAGCCAAAAAAAATTTACTTAAATTTTCAAATTAAAATCGTTGTCTATTGGATCTGAAAACATTTTTAAACATAGAAAATGTTCTTTCGACATCAACTGATGTTACAGGAGCAAATTTAAAAGACAATATTTCTTTAACACTTAGAACGGTTAAGTTTGAATTAGAACTAAAATTTGATATTTAGATGGAGCTATTATTAAAAACGCAAAATATGACATAAATATGCTCTTAAAACCAATATATGCAAAAATATGTATTTAAGGGTAAAATATGCAAAAATATGCACTAACAAATCGATGCCAAAATTCTTAAATAGTTCTGAAACGTGTAAATATCTTATCCATGTGCTCATTAGACTCACCAGAAAAAACATGCATTTGCATATTTTGGTTTCCCTGCTAATTACTTATTTTTTCCAGTCTTAACTTTGTCGGACTTCTTAAATCTTTTGTATATATTATTTAATTTTTAAAAAAAATGTAATGCTGGATTTTGACTTAATTTGGCTTTAAAAAATTCACGCGAATGAACAGATTTTTTTTAAATTTATCGGGAATGGAAAAAGTCCGGGAAATTAGGAACCCCTGGGGTTCCAATCGGTATACTTTAAGGTGGCAATTAGATTAGTAGTCAGCAAAAACGAATAATACCCTACCATGGTGGATTGTGGTATGATATGTGAAGATGTTTTCAATTATAAAGAATTTTAGATTCTAATTTATTTTGTATTAAATGAACTATAAATTATTACTATCGAATGTTTTGGTATTCGCGATAGTGGTGAATTTCTTACGAATAATCACCTCTATCGCGAATCAATATTTCAAATGAAAGATATTCCGTTTTACAATTTTTTGTTCATCAAATTGGTTCACGTGAAAACATTCCCCATGTTGTGAAATTTTTAGATGAAATTTTGTAAACAATTAACAGCTGTTGCGAACAAAATCAATTATTGTGAATGAAAATTTCATGAGATATTTCATGGGACATGGATATTTCATGGGAACATAAATTTCACATGTTATTGCCGTTGGGGCGAATTATTCGAAGAATTTAACAATTAACATTTTCGAATAACGAATATTCGAATATTTTGAATGAAGAATAACCGATTAAAACGAATAAATATATTTGATCTTATTTGACAAATAATTAAAGTTAAAGAATTCAACAACTCCGACTACAAATATAGTATAAATAGCTACAAAACTTTTGAATTCTAAAACATAGAGGTATTCGAATAATTTGATTCATTTTAAATTTGTAATCGAATTATTTGAACAAGTTAAAATCTCTTTTTCGAATTATTCGAATAAAAGAAAAATCGTATAATTTGAATATTGATAAATTAGTTAAAATAATAACAATGAAGAATAAATTTATTTTTATTTATTATCGATAATCTCGGATTCGCGATAGAAAATATACGTTAAAACAATAAGTAGTCCTTCAAATAATATTTTATAATAAAATTAATATAAATTATCATACCATCTTCCCCATTTTAAACAAAAAAAAAAAAATTTTAGTTTGTAAGTATTACAAAACTTATAAGTATTTAACATGACTTTAGTATTAAAAACGAAATTAAAAGCTTTGAAATTATTACAAAAAATAAATATTTATCTTCAAAATTTCATAGTCAAATTCAAAATTTCTGACATACTTTCAAATAAAACTAATGCGAAGAATAAAAAAACATTCAATTTAATTTCATTCAATTACAATTAATTAATAATTTATATTCATAAATAAACTCCTATTGACACTTTGGCAAAAGTGTTTTGTTTTCTGAAAATATCATTAAAAATAATCAAAGATTTTTGGGTTCAAAGTAGCCTTCTGGTCTTCTACCGCGCTTAATTGTCTATTGTCCTGAAAATGGAAGGTGAAGCCAAAGAAGGAAAGGAAAGTGAGCCTCAGTGAGTATCAAGCCATGATTATCCAAAAACATTAAAAACTTAAACATAAAGTTTTTTTCTTATACTTAAAACTATACAACAATAGTTAAATATTATATACAAATACTATATAAATATTAGAGATGATATCACTCTTTTTGATACAGCATTATTATTAAAAAAAGAGTGAGCTTTCAATTCTTATATATTGAAATTGCCTGGTTTAATATCAAATATCAGCTGTGATTTTTTATTTCGCTAAAAATCGAATGTTACGATTAGTATATTTTTAATCTAGTGCCTTAAATAGTTAGAAATCAATTCGCCTAAGGTGAAATATATTTTTTAATAATATAAATATCAGACAATAATATTAATAATATTTTGCATGTTAAATATTTGTTTCTTTTTTACTTAATTTTTCAATTTTATTTTAAATTATAATTATTAATTTTTAAGAAATCTTGTTAAAACTTGAGTCATCCGTGGGGGGGGGGTTTAATAAAGTAAAATTTATTTAAATTTATTTTTTGTTTTGGGGGGTGGATAGTTTGAATAGGGCTCTGTTCCCTTAAATGAGCCAATTTATGTTTTACACACATTTAAGTTATGTATTCCTTCTGAAACATATTCAAAATGTGTACGAGCTCGAAGAAATAGTTTTTCTGGTGGTCTGTCACACCAACATGTTGCTTGGTGATTTTTTTTTTTTTTAACTTAGTAGAGACAAGGCAACTAACTTTGACCACTACCCCTCATTCCAACTATGAACTCATGCACATACAAATCAACTCAGCACAGTTAAATTTCATTAAGCGATCTCTAATCGTTCTCAAGCTACCGAATTATTAAAAACAAATGTATAAACGGCATTAAATCCAAAAAGCGAGGCGGCCAATTGACATCGCCAAATCGAGAGATTACGCGACCAGAAAATTTCTGATTCAACAACGGAATTGTTTGGCCTGTGTGGCTCGTGGCGCCGTCTTGCTGAAACTATAGATCACTGATGTCAACATTTATCTATTGTGGCCACAACAAATTACATACAAGGTTTGTGAGGGAGACTGATTACACAAGGAAAAACTGCTCGAAGTGAAAGTCAGTTTTATAGTAAATTTTCACCACTAAATTTCGTTGTTCACTAGTCACTGTGGTTCCAAATTTAAAATTAGTTGCTTTTTATAAGAATTTTGGGTCTCTAAATCCAAAAATTATGTTTCAAGCTAATTTCAAATACTCTGTTCTTAGGTGAAGTGTATCCCAGAGAGAGCGTTCAGCATCGATCGAAACAAATAGTATTTGGACGGAGCAAGGTCTAGACTATAAAGCGGGTGTGGCTAAACTTTCCAACCACTTCATTCTAAATAGTATTGATTGTATAATGTGGCCGAGCGTTTTCATGATGGAATATTACGGTTTAATGTCTGGCCGCTTATTCAGAGGGTTTTTCGGCAAATGCTTACTTCAAACGAATCAATTGCGTTCGGAACAGGTTCAGCAGCTCATAATCATTCAGACCATCACAGACATGTGATGGTCTGAACAGATTTCAGCAGCTCATAATAGATAGGACCATTTTGCTCCCACCAAATACAGAGCATTACCTTAGCGCCATGGATATTTGTCTTTGGTGTCGATTCGGCTGGTTGGCCGATATAATTCGCAAGTAATGATTCGTTGCAAAAATAATTTTCTTTTATAGCATTCATACATTATTTCGTTGAGTTTAACAACAATCTTCATTGAGTAATGCCTCCAAATCTTGGTCTTCCGTATCAAAATCACAACTTCTGAACTGCACAAATCATCTCTGGCACATTGAAACTGATGGAACACATTCACCATAAGCTTTGGTGAGCAATCGGTGTGCTTCAACGTCACTTTTTTTTCAAAATTAAGATGTAAAGCAAAACTGCCCGCATTGTTGGCACAAAATTCGACATTATAGAAGAAACCGTTGTTGTCTACACTTTAATATTCAACAACTAAGTGAGAATAAATGACAGATATGTACCCTTTAAAATTAAATATAAGTTGTTAACAGCAAAAACCGAGTTTAAAAGACACCCCATCTATTGTAAATTCAGCATTTTTAAGTCCTACACCCAAATAAAAGGAGCTACGGGGTGGAATGAGATTTCTTAAGAGACATAGTCCCTATAAGTTGCCTTTGTCGGTCTTTGTTTGAGTTTTTATTTGAGAACCAACTTCGACAGACTAATATAGGATAAAAAGAGAGGACCACTAATGTAAAATATACATTAAATAATGGCAAATTTCAATGTCTATAAAAGATTTGAAGTATGGACATCAATGTGCAAAAACAAATGAAATATGAGATTTTAGTTAAGAATAAATTTGTTAAAAATTTTAAAACAAAGATTTGAGCGAAAATCTCTTCTCTCATGATATTAAAACTACCCAGCGGATTTTTTTCCCCATACATCTTCCAACTGAGACCAATGACAATGTAGATGCGACTAATCTAAAGTCTGCATTCAGTTTCCACATTTACACAGCGATGGCCAAGGCCGTCATATGGGTCCAAGCGAAAGTCGGATGGGTCCAACTCCACCTACATTGTAAGCGAAGGTCGGATGAGTCCAACTCCACTGACTTTTTTTAATCGTCTTAAATTTCTTTTACTGAAGCCGGACATTTCTTTTAATATAAAAAACACACAGCAACACAACACTTACTATTTTAAATTTGTACTTATTTATTTTATTTAATTAATTATTTATTTTTAATGCCACAATGGCGGTTTAACCAGTTGTACTTTCAAAAACACTTTACAATATGAAACTTTGCTTTGAAAGAATAGAAAAAACAAAGATACAACAAAAAATAAATAACGGGACAATGGCTGAACCAAAACAAACAACAAAACTATATTAACAATATGATGCAAGTACGTACGATAACAACATTTTATTCGACTTTGTCTTGCTCTTTAATTCTAATATGTATTTTATTTTACAATGGAATAGCAATAGGACTCATCTGAATCGGATGCTAGTTGTATACTCTTAACCAATTTTATTTTATGTTTTCCTATTGACTTAATAGTATACATATGGATGTGTTTTAAATTGTAATAACCTGCGGACTGCTGGGTATTTTACGTTGTAAGAGAGCAAGTTATTAGCTAATTTTGTAGAATATATATAATTTTGTCCAGCTAGATTTGGGTTGGAACCACAGTGCGAGTAAAACACTAAATAAATGTCAAAGGATGACAGTTCAAAGCTTAACCTCAACATCATTCTAAAAATTCTGGTATTCTGAAATTACAAGGGATAAGTTATATTTTTTTAACAAGTTGCAGATACTATATTATTTCGATTTCAGGCTTTTTTACATCGTTGTAATACTTCCTGTTCTGAAATTTTCTACTGTGCAAGTAAAGTTATTCACTTTAATGCCTTGAGAATTTCTCGATTTGTAGAAGACCCCTAAGTATTTATTTATAATTTATTAAAAAGCATTTATTTTAAATTTAATAATTTTTAATTTAACTTAATTTCTTATTTTTATTTTATAGAATTAAGATTTTAACAAAAATCAGACATAATTTATTTAACTCTTAAGAAATCTAAGCAAAATAATGGGCAAAAAAGATAAAAAGAAGGAAGAGTAAGTTGAAATTTCTTTAAAAATATTGTCAAAAACATTTAATTTTCAAATTAAGCTTTGTTTTAACAAAATATAACAGTTATTTTTTTAGAAAGGCTAAACGAAATTCAATAAAACAATCATGTACAAGTAACTAATATTGCTAAATACTTAGCTATACATAAAATAAATATTTAATAATACAAATACATAACTATATATTTACTATATACTTATACTTATACATATTTATAGTTTAATTTTCAATATTTTTTTAATACTCTTTTTTTCGTAATAAACTTAGTTTTTCTTTGTGGTTATTTAAGTTTAATTTTTCTTATTATTTTATAATGCACTTTAGTGAACATATGTTGAATATGGATAATAATTTTTATTGTGTTTCGAAAATAGGGCGGATCCAGCAGCAGCCGGAGATGCACCACCAGCAGAGGGTGCACCAGCAGGAGAGGGTGGCGATGGTGAGATTGTTGGTGGACCACGCAACCCTCAACAAATAGCGGCACAAAAGCGTTTACAACAAACCCAGGCACAAGTTGATGAGGTATATTAGCAATTTAAGATCATAATTCTTTAGCTTTAGTGTTGAATTTCATAGTTTTACGAGTTATAAGCTAAATATTGAAATTATTATATTTCTAGGTTGTTGATATTATGCGAACAAATGTTGAGAAAGTGCTCGAAAGAGATCAAAAGCTTTCGGAATTGGATGATCGTGCTGACGCCTTGCAACAGGGTGCCTCACAATTTGAACAGCAAGCTGGCAAATTAAAACGAAAATTCTGGTTGCAAAACTTAAAGGTATTAGATTTTGTTAATTTATGCTTTTTTAGCACAAATTAATTTGTTTTTATATTTCAATATTTTAGATGATGATTATTATGGGCATAATTGGTCTGGTTATTGTGGGCATTATTGCAAGTAAGTAACTTTTGTAAACCATCATCCTGAAAATATTTACAAAAGATCACAAAGTAGAAACAAACAAAAAAGAGTACAAACAAATACATTTACATTTTGTTTAAATGTTTAAAACAAAACATCACATACAAATTCATTTACAAACAAATATTCATTAATTATAATTAAAAACTCAGACTTATTCATTTCAATAATTCATAATTATTCATGCATTAACATTAATTACATATTTACTTAGTTAAACATTATTTAAGTTTTAAATAAAATCATCGTTAAATTATCATTAAATACATTTACTTAAAAAAATAAAGCAAAACATTAATAAATTTCTTTATAATTGTCATGATTTTTTTATTTTTATATTTATTTCTTCTCAAATTTTATTTTTTTTTAGGTAATTTTATGTAGATTGCTAGTTAAAAACATAAATATTAATAAAATTTATTAACTTATTAATTGAATTGAAGAATTTGGTTGCTATGATAGCAAAACTATGAAATCAATCAACGATTTTGTTAAAATCATTTATTTCAAAATCATTTAATTCGAAATTATCACTCAAATCGCAAATGTTAAAGCTTTTTAATCCCTTCAAAACAAAAATTGGAATACAAAAATCTAACTTCATAAATTCCTAATATTTCGTGTAACACCATTATGATCATCGTTTTTAAAACTCTAATCAAATTAATTAATCTGTACCAAAAAAAAAGAGCACTAATAATAAATTGTCCTCAACAAAGGTTTAGTATAGAAAGTACTTTTTTTAAATTATTTTTATATTTATATTTTATTTATGTTTAATTTATTTGTGTATAGTTTGAAGTTGAAAATAAAGTTTAAAAAAATCCTCTAAAGTTCTTTATATTTTATTTTTGTGTTTGTCCCTTTGTTTAATTTTTAATTTCCGTTGTGTTTCCGTTTCATGTTTGTTAGTTTGAATTTGTGTTTTTCTACCAAACCCAGAAACTTAAGTGATAAATTTGGTAATACAAAGTAAATTAAACCTAACCTTAGTCCTCCCTTAATTTATAACAATTGCATAATTAGTTTCAAAATTTTATTATTAAATACTTACTTAGTTTACAAAAAACCCCTCATGTGTTTGTAGTTTGATGTTAGAGTATTTTTATGACCACTTAAAGACATTTCCACCCCCTCCACCTTCAAAAGATATTAAACAAAATTGTAAACCAAAAAATATTCACTCAACTTTGAATATTCACCACATTTGAATATTGTGTAACTGCAATATCACCCACAATTCATATCACTTGTATACAATTTAAAATCACATTGATGTGTTCTAGATTTTCTTTTTATTCAACCATTTTTATATGTTTTAATATTGGCAAAATTTTATATAATTATCACACTTAAAACTCGAAACAAATTCCAATTTTCAATTAAAAAAAAAATAATATTTTATTTACAAAATTGCACATATTTCAAATTGTATTTATATTGGCGAGTTATTTGGGTGTATGACTTAAAAATGCGGGATTTTTAAAATGTTTTGCTTTTATTTTGAAACATTTGTATAATATAAATTTATTTTCAAAGTATTGTCCAATGACCTTTTCCCAACATATGGATTCTGAGCCAAAAAAACTGCTCATATTTTGAGGTCATCATTTTTGAAGCCATTATCGGATACTCTGTTCCAAAGTGAAGCGTATCCCAGAGAGAACGTTCTGCATCGATCAAAACAAATAGTAGCAGGACGGGGCATGGTCTGGACTATAAACCGGATGAGGCAAAACTTCCCAACTGGCCGATCGCTGTCATGATGGAATATTACGATTTCATATCTGTGCGTTTTTCGGCCAATGCGAATCAGTTGCGTTCGGTACAGCGGCATTAATTGGCTTTAGCGACGGTTGGTTGGCCGGGCTTCACATACCATTTTATACGCTTCGGGTTATCGTAATGGATCGATTTTTCATCGCAAGTAATTATTAGGTGCAAAAATTATTTTCTTTCAAGCACCATTTCGGACATGCCAAATCGTCTTTCAATGTCTCTCGGCTTCAATTCGTGTGGTATCCAATTTCCCTGCTTTTGAAATTGCTGTTTGAGCAGCTCCCAATGATTTTGCAAGCTCTTGTAGAGTTTGACAACAATCTTCAATTCTTGGTCTTCAAACTTTTTTGATGGTCTAGGCGATTTTTGTCTTCCGTGTGAAAATCTACATCTCTTGCACATTGAAACCGATGGAACCGGTGTGCTTAAGCTGCACTAAATTAAGAAAGTAAAGCAAAACTTCCCGCATATGACGCTTGGTACAAAATTCAACATTTTCGAACCAAAAAAACTTTGAAAGCAGGGTTGGTCAGGTTTGGAAACAATAAATAGTCACTCGGGGCTAAATCCGGAGAATATGGCGGAAGACGGAGCATAATTGATGGATTTTGGCATGGAAACTGCACATGTGTGTAGCCACAATTTCTCGCACTTTCAATCTACTAGAGTTGAGTTGTTCATGAACGAACAAGTTCAATTGAACAATTCAGTCAAATGAACAATGTGAAGTTGTTCAATCATCTTGTTCTTTTTATTCACATTATTCCTTTTGGTCATCTATTATTATATGAAACTTATATTTTGAAAACGCTTTTAAATAGGATTTATGTTGTTTGAATTTTATATAATTCCTTCTCCTTTTCTTTATTAATAAAATCAAATTCTTTTTACAAAAGTAGAATTGACCTGTTCGTTTTGTTCACTGCAAAAACATTAAGAGAGCAATTGTTCATTCACTTAGTTCAGTCAAACAGCACAGAATAGAAGTGAACAACTGAACAAAAAGAACGAACTTGTTCATTTATTTGTTCTGAACAAAAACGATCAATCAGTAAAAAGAACGATTATGCCCAACTCTACAATCTACGATCGGCCAACATCTTCTAGTGATTTTTTTTTCAATTGCTTAGGGTGTAGAAACCACAATTGGCCGCCAAGAACCTTCGGCATCTTCCGTGCTTGTACGTCCACTACGAAATTCAGTAAACCACTTATTTACCATTGTTTTTTTTTAACCAAAAACCTGATCCCATAGTAATTGTCAAGCTTCGCCTTGGTTTGAGTGATGGCTTTTTCCGCAAAAAATAATCACCCCTATCGGCAATAACATGTGAAATTTTGTTCCCATGAAATATCCATTTCCCTCAAAGGGAAAATTTCTATCGTGATATTCCCATTCACTGCTCATTCACAATAATTGATTTTGTTCGTAACATGTGTTTATTGTTTACAAAATTCCATCTAAAAATGTCACAACATGGGGAATTTGTTAATGTGAACAAAATTGATGAACGAGAAATGGGAAAAGAGGAAATATTTCATATGAAATATTGATTCGCGATAGGGGTGAATGCTTAATTAGCAGACGAAATTCACTTTTTTCCAAGTTCTCCTCGTTCCCGAAAATCCCGGGGTTTTTTAATTTTAAATCCCGGGATTTTCCAAATCCCGTTTTTCATAAATAAATAGGGAAATTGTAATTTTTGTGTGCCTTTTTCATGCATTTTGACATTCTACATGCCCGAATATCGCAAAGTTATGTTCAGCAAAGTTGTTAAGTTCAACTCCTGCTACAACATAGTTAATAAAGGAAAGCGGTATTTTTGGTTTTCCTTGAGTGGGGCTCTGGAAAATCAATTCTTCAACTTTTTTTGTAAGTTATCTAACAAAACTCAATTTAAATCCTCTTCAAACGAAATTGATTTTATCTGAGATGAGGAGCTCGAACAAAATGAAAATATTTCGACTGCTCAAAGGCTAAAAGATATTAATAAATGTAAAAAACCCAAAATAACAATAACGAAACCAACTTATATTGTAGATTTGCAACTTGCAAAAGAAATAGATCATTTTATTTCAGAAGGAACAGGATTTGCAGATTTGTTATAAGTATTTGCAAACGGTTTTGCCAATGTGAAAGATGTTTTTCGACAGCAACATATGACGAAAACAAAATTCGTTCCAGAATGGCAGATGAAACATTATATAATTTTCGGGATTTTAAATTTCCCGAAAATCCCGAAACCCCGGGTCGGGATTTCGGGACTCTTTACCAAATCCCGAACCCCGAGATTTTCAAAAATCAGTCCCGATTAGCATCTCTATCCTCAAGTCAAGAGGTAGTCTGCTATTAATGAGTGTTAAACACAAACTAAATGACGCAGCGTGTTCTTACTTTGAACGGAGTCAAGATGACTTTTAATAGGAGCAGTATTGCCCTTTTAGTTAAGAACCTTTAAATTCAAAAAGTCGCGGACATATTGACCCATCTTCGTAACATTTTTATAGGAAATTGTAGCATTTAACAATAAAAGATATAAAATAATTGTCTTAAATATTCAAAAATGTAAAATTTGGAAGAATTTAGTACACAATTCATAAATGTCAAAAAGAGAACGCGGTATGACAGTTCGTTAGACAGTTATCCCTTACACTCGGTCTACAACTGACATGAAATGCCTAACTAACATGAAGTTAGTGTTAGGTATAAACTAATCATGTTAGCATTTTTCTCATGTTTTAACACGGTTTTAACAACTCTTTTATAACATGAAATGTTATGTTACAACACGATTTTCATAAAAAAATCACCAATAAATAAAGCACATACTCGATTTTTTGGAATTTGCTTCGCTGACAATCAAAAAATAATGAAATATCTTAACATTGACATGAGTACGATACTCCACCATTAACTTATTAAAAATTTAACATGAAGTCTTAACATCATGTTTTAACAGCATTTCATGTCTGTTGTAGACTTGTGTTCGTATGTTCTATCGGGCTTAAACAAAAAAAATGTTAAATGTAAGATTTAAGTGGAAACAAAATTTATTTTGATTTATTTTGAGTTTTAAGTATAATTTTCTGTTAAACATAAGCTAAAATTTGAAGAAATTTATTTCAAATTAAATAATTAACAATGATGGTTATCTAAATTACAAAATAAACAATAATATATCACTAATTTAAATACACATCAATGATGGGCATTTTATATAGTCACCACTGTTCAATACTTATGCATTTTCAGTCAAATCATTATCGGTCTCAGTTATTAAACGTTTAGGGTTTCATTTTATAAAACAAAAAACGACAAATGTTTGAAAAATGTGTATGGAAAATATTCAAGTTTCAAACCTTTTGCCAGTATTTTCCTTTTTATAAAATGAGACCCTTAAGTTCACAACATAATCATAAGAAAAACATTTCTAAAGATTAATACTACTATAACAAATTTAAAAACGGTGATACATATTTAAATAAATAATTTTTACAGAGAAAGATGAAGAATAAACCAAACAAGACAAACCCTAAAAATACTTAATAAAAAAACAAAAGCAAATACAAATAAATTTGATTATTTATATATATTTTAATTAACATTAACAAGGTAAAATTTAGCAATTAAAAACAAAAAAAAATGAAAAGTATTGCTAAAATAAAATTTCATTACAACTAAAAGAAGCCAATATACGACATATAGTAGGAGCACTTTTTGTTTTATATATTTTTCTAATTTAAACTAGTTTTTTTTTTGTTAATTTAAAACCATCATTCATGAGTATTTTAAATCATTTAATTATCAAAACAAAGTTAAGAACAACTCAATCATACATTATCCATTCCCAAAACAAAAAAAAAAACTTTTGTTTTATTTAGACTCCTGGTTTTCAAATGACCATGATACCAGTGGTCCTCCAACACCACAACAATCATCACCACTACAACCATCAACCAGTAATGTTATTGTTGACCATGGCCATGGTCAGGTATTGGATTCGGTGCCTGCACCCCATGAACAAGAACATCCTGAATTACCCGAACACACATTACAAAAAACACCCACTGTGAACGAATTACAGCCAGACATAAAATCAGCCACTTCAGAATAAAAATCAGAAAAAAAAAAATTCAAAAAACCAAAACTAAATCATAATATATTTTTTATTAAACAAAAACAGAATTTCACACAAAATTGTAAGCACGCTTTAAAAATTTCGAATTTTGAAAGTATTTTTTTGTTGTAATTTTATTAATCAAAACCTATATTTACACATAAAACGGCATAAAACTGAATATTATTTGAAAAGAAATTGAGAAATAAAAATTAATTTAATTACAATTTCAATTTATAAATAATGGCAGTATTTAAAATTAACTTTCAAAAACATTTTCAGAATCTATTGCAAATAATTTATTTTCTAAAGCCTGTGGTTTTTATTGTAGCCCTCGTTTAATGTAAAACCAATTTTAATTTACTCAGTTTTATGCCTAAAATTTTATAATTTATTGGATTGCATGCTTTTTGTAATTGAACATAAATGTTTTTATTTAATTTTTATTTCAAAATTTTACTTTATGCACAACAATTGGACGAAAAACATCAATAAATCCATCAAGTTTTTTTATTGACAAAATGTACATAAACTATAAAGAAACTGTTGAAAATGCCGATTTCTATTAAAAAATTAACATTTGACCGCCGTTTTCGAACCCGCAACCCTCAGATTAATAGTTCAGCACACTATCGACTGGTCTATCGGGGCACCTTAACCCTAACATTTTTGAAATTCAATTGGAATTTTCTGAAATACAATAAGAAACTTTTGAAATACAATTGGAAATGGTGTAGTGCCATGACATGTGAAAAGGGGACATGTCAATTCATATGTCCTACTGTTACAAAAAGTTAACAATTTATCAAAATATTATAATCAAATATTTTAGCCAGTTTTATAATATCGTCGGTTTAGTTCCGTGATTGCTTAAAAGGTGTATCTTTAGTTCATCGTTGAACATCGCCATGATAAAGTAGCAGGTCCCATTCATTTTATTTAACAACAGTCAATGGTTCTGAGTTAGTCACATTGAAATATGAAAAAGTGCAATATTTTTGAAGGACGGAGTATTAAAGTGGCATATTTTTGAATCTAATTGAGATAGTATTGACTTGAACCTTTTTTGTTAGGCCAAAAATTAACTTATCTAAACAAAAAAAAATTAATTCGGAATAAATTTGGATCAAATTGCTCCTTAAATTCTATTAAATTTTTGAATTAAATTTTCGTTTTACAATCTCAATAAATATATAATATGTAATAAAATCTTTATTTATTAACAAACCTCAATGAAATTTTCAACGTTTTTTACATTAGTCATTCTAAATAACAAAATGTAAAAAAACTTGTCAAAAGTAATTCCTAAAAATTGGAGCGAAAATCCCAAACATTTTATTTTTTACATTTTTGCCCGTAGGTCCACATTTCCTTCGGGGCTGGGAAAATACTTAGGGGATAAATAGGGAACACACAGGGGTTTCCAAAACTACCACAGCTTTGGGATTTAAGAACATGTGGTCCAATGTTGAAATTTTGATAAAAAAAATAGGTCAAATTCCGAAGGGCGTTTCAAAAAACATTCAAAAAACAGGAAATGTTTTTTATATCAAAATGTGCTTCGTAAAGATACCTTACAGAAAAACATAAAATTTGTATATGTTTTTAAAAATTTTTTTTTATAAAAAAAGAGCTATGTCACCTTTTCTCCCAAAAAACAGAAACAGAATCTACTATTTTTTTAATTTTTAAATTGAAAATCGTTTATTTTAGAATCCCTAAGTGATATTGCTCAGAAATCTTTTATATATTATTGGTAACTTAGTTGTCTAACTAACAAAAAAATTCGAGTCCGGTCCAAAAGTACGGCCTATATTTTTAAAAAAGGGGACCAAGGTATGGAAAAATTTTTAAATTTCAATTTTCAAATGCCTATAACTTGTTTTTTCAAGACCTAGCCGATTGCTTTCCAAAAATGTAAAAATCTTTGAAATCGGATAAGAAACAAAAAATGGCACGTGTTTACAAATTTTACATGTCGAAGGTACCCTACTTTGAGCCCCCATAGAGCCGCCGCTGGAGCATTTGTAGGGTCCATTTTAATAACTTAAACTCGAATTATCCTTGTCTACGTCAAATTTCATCCTGATCGGATAAGCCGTTTATAAATGCCAGATATATTTAAAAAAAAAATATCGATTCTGCCCCACTGTGCAATGGAACATAGAGGAATGTAGGTTAAATGCTAAAGATATGATCACAGTGGAAAAGAATCAATCGATTTTTATGATCTATATCTCATTTTGTTGCTATTATATTTAGCTTTGCGATAAACTAATAAAGCTGAACAATTCTGCCG
Source organism: Calliphora vicina (assembly GCF_958450345.1). Lineage (NCBI taxonomy): Eukaryota > Metazoa > Arthropoda > Insecta > Diptera > Calliphoridae > Calliphora > Calliphora vicina. The sequence goes on along the minus strand of NC_088782.1, from coordinate 26,364,294 downwards.
TTTTCGATTTTTCATAAGTTTTTTTTAAAATAAAACAATTTGCTATTTTCTCGTAAAAAATATATTTTTTGCTTAAATTTTATATTATAACTCCGAAACTACTGAGCCGATTAAAACGCAATATATAAACGGATTAAAGGATATATAAATTTATAATCTCGGACTGACCGTTTTTGAGTCTAAAAAAAATTACTTCAAAATTTTTTTAAAATAAAAACCTCTCCACAGAATTTAAAATTTGGACCATATTTTTACTACTATAACCACAATACATCAAATTTGTGTTGTGTAAAGCCTCTAAAATTTTTTCGATTTTGTTGCCCTGCGGTACTGCCAAATTAGTAGAGTTATTGACCGGAAGGTAAATTCTCAAATTTTTAGAATTTGTTTAACAAAATTTTAAAAAGATTGAAATAGTAGTTTTTGTTGCTGAAAATGTTAACGTTTCCCGATTTCAGTCAAAATATTATTAAGTAATAATATTTTGAATTATGTGTTATTAAACAGAGCAACATAATTAAGTTTTTCCGAAATTCTGAAGTCTAAAAGTCTCAAAGCTAAATTATTGTTTCTGTTATCGATAGCTTAATATAAAAAGGCCATAACTCGTGTTTTTTTTTGTAAGTCCAGATTTCCGTTTATTTCGATAAATGGTCCGATCATATATCATAATTAGACAAAAAAAATCTCGACTTAAAAAACACGAGTTAGGTCCTTTTTATATTATGCGGAAACTAGAAAACAAAACTTTAAATAAAAAAATTATTAAAAAAGTTATACATTTGCCCAATTCACAATTGGTGTCGTAGCGTTGTATCGTTGTATGTCGTAATTTTATTTATTAATGTTTTGTTTTTGTTTCGAAAAATTAGTTTGAAAAATATTTATGACATACAATGCTACAACACTACGACATCAATTGTGAATTGGGCAATTGTTTTATTTTACAAATACATTCTCACCAATTAGGTTTTTGACATCTAAGTTAGGTCTTTGACAGGAGAGTTTCCGCTCTATGTGTATTTCTATGACTATTACTTTTTGAAGCACTGAATTGTTAATTAACTTACTTAGTTTGAGAGTTTAACAGACAAACTTTTCATGGGCTTAATCTCAGGAAAACTGTATATCAAATTGGAGATGATATATTATCGAACTAAGAACAAAATTTTTGTTAATAAGTAGAAAATTATTACTTTTGAAGCACTTAGTTTTTAATTTACATAACAGACCAACATTTCAAATCACCACCGACAAAGCTGTGATATAAACCATAAATTATAACTCAGGAAAACTCTTGATCAAATTAGAGAGAGCGAAAAAAATAATAAAACAGACATAATATAATGCTTTTATAATGTGTAACATTGTAGATATTGTAAAGCTTTTTTTTAATAATGAATAAACCGAGTAATTTAATATAATTGTCTATTGAAAATATATAAATGTATGTTTCAAAACCAATCCAACACTGGCAAAACAATACTAACACTCACTTTTCTCTGTTTTCTTTCAAAACCCACAGATAAACTGGGCTTAATAGGTGGTGAACAACAGCCTCAATATCCACCACAATATTATATGCCGCCACCACCACCCCAACAGCAGCCACCACCACAAGCGGCAGCTACCGGTGGCACATCGTCATTGGCTGGTGATGACAAGTCCCAAGGACATGGTGGGGCATAAGTAAACAACTTTGTACTTTCAACAAACGAAAACCACAACAACAAGAACAGTGTTTATTGCTTACAACAACAAAATATTATAAAATAAATAAATCATTCTTTTTTTGGTAAAATAAAACAACCATAATTAATAAATAATACTTACTAACTATAATACTAAATACAACTAAACAACTTTAATAAACAATAAAATAAAATTTCAGAATCACAAACAATAGATGAAAAATAAAGAAAAACAAAACACATAACCTCAATAATTAACCAAGAAAGGAAGACATGAAGAAAACACAAATAAAATACTTAACAAATAATGGAAAATAAAACAATTATTAATTACAATGCAAATAATACAATTATAATAATATGACAAAATTAAAAACAAACAAACAAAATTATATGCGAAAAAGATAATTATAAAATAAATAAATAAACTAAATAAAAAATAATACTTAAACACTTTTAGAAGAAAAACCAAACAAACAATTGTATTTCAATAAATTTATTGCAAAAATGATGAAAAGAATACTTGAATCCAAAGAAAACAAAATCCTTTAAATTTAATTTAATAATAATACAAAGTAAATAAATCTTATAAACTTATAAACAAATTGGAATTATTACTACATACATACAATATTATAATTATTATATACTTAATAATGAAAACAAAACAAATTAAACAAAACAAAAATGGTGTATAAAAAATTTAAACAAAAAGAAAAAAACCTAGATGATTATAAACAATTTATTTATGGTTGCATTATTTAATTTCAAAATAAATAAAATTATTATTAAATATAAATAAATAAAAAACAAAACAAAAATAAATAAGAAAATTACTTTTCAAAATGCTGTTTGCATAAAACAAGGGATCTCTCGTTTTGATTAGAGGGTTTAAAATTATTTAAGGCTCTAATGTTTGAAGTTTTAACAAACATATAACTTAGGTATAGAAAAGTTTCTAAATATTACACTTTGCTACGCCAAAACAAGTAAGAAAGTATAGTCGGTCAAGCCCGACCATATGATACCCTACACCAATCTAATTATGGACCAATCGCCATAAAATGAAATCGCATAACTTCTGTATATATAATAGCGTATTCAATCGATTAACCGTTAATCGGTTAACCGATTAATTTTGGTCGGTTAACTGTTCGAATAATTCAAAAATGACGATTTTCAAATAACAAATAAACCGATTAATTTGTGTCGATTAACGTATTCAATCGATTAACCGTTAATCGGTTAACCGATTAATTTTGGTCGGTTAACTGTTCGAATAATTCAAAAATTACGATTTTCAAATAACAAATAAACCGATTAATTTGTGTCGATTAACCGAAATTCCTCTTTTTTTGCACTTTAACTTATTTTTATACTCTTCACCATGAGTGGGAAGGATATACAGTGGAGTGTCCCTTAGAATTAAATGTTTGAAATGTTGAAATGGTACCCGCTGAATTAGCTTTTTTTAAGAAGAACAACCCGTGCCACTCGTCGCTTAAAGTTTTGAGGTGTATTTTCAGGGGGGAAATATGCAATTTTTTCAGTTTTTGTAAAAATTTTGCCATTAAAAAATTACTTTTGCAATTTAATTTTAAAGAATCGAAATGTGTACGTAATTGTCGTTCTAATTGGTTAAAACATGTTAAAGTTTTTAAAAATTTATCAGGCCATTAATGTGTCTCAGGCCACTAGAACAAGAAATGTAGGAACAAAATTAACATGTTTTGTTAAATATTAAAATAAAAGCTCATTTCTACTTAAAATATATCCATATTTACTTGTAAATGAATTTTTGTTTTCGTAGGATACCGTTAACCTATTCGCAGATATAACCAAAAAAAAAAATAAAATTTTTTTAACGGCAGTTTCAAAACTCCATTTTCAAATTTTTAAAAATTTTGTTAAACAAATTTCAGAATTTTTTGATCATCACATGGGGATTTATTTACAACATAATAGGGAATAAAAATGTGAAAAAGGTATGTCAATAGCTCTTATAGTTTTTCCGTACCTACGATATAAATTTTGCGATTTTCGAGAAAAACTAATTTTTTGGCCATATTTTGGCGAATGAGCCCAATTTCCTTACTGTTATTAATTTTAAGTAAAATCTGTTCAGAATATTATAGTCCAGGTAATTTTAAATATAGTCTGAAAGTTTTCCTAAAATCGGAAAACGTTAACCCTTAAATCGTGAAGTTCAAAGGTCAAATTTTTCAATATTTGGAATTTCTAATGGAAATATAGCGAAATATTATATATTTTTGGGCCGATTTTGATGAAACTTAAGAAAAATATAAAATGATGTCTAGTATTTACAATAACAGCACAAAAATGGAAATTACCCCTTAATAGCACTTGGGGTCCAAATGACCCTGAACTTATAAAATCTCTTGGGGTCATTATTAAGGGTTAATTTCCATTTTTTTGCTGTTATTGTAAATACTAGATCCTCACTCCTCACTATGGTGGTGTAGGATATAAATATGCAGCGGTTCACATATAGCAACTCTATTTTGTTAGAGATCGGAAATGCTTATAGTTTTTTTAGATCACTTCGTTTGGTACTTTTTTAATTGGCAAATGTTGTAAAATAGTAATAAACTTAAAGTTACAACTTTTAAAAATCATAACTATGTTGTTTTGAAATTGATTTTAAAATTGTTTATTTAATTTAAAATATACATGTTTTGATTTTGAAAAAGAAAAGACCTTTTGAAAATCGATTGGAAAATGGCAGAGTTAGGGTCTAAAATGCACTCTTTTCTAAAAAAATGTTTATTTTCTCCACACTCTTAGTTAATAAAAATCAATGAATGAGTTATGCTTATTTTATTGATATGTTTTTCGAATTTTTCGTATTTTTTATACAAAATTTGAGTTCTTTATTTTTTAAAAATCGTAGCTGACCACCGATTTTTACAAATATTTTTCTGTTGAAAATTTAAAACTCATATCTAACAAACAAAAGTAACAATTTTAAAATTAGTTTCAAAAAGCCTTAACATGCAAAGGCTCTAGTGCATATTTTAAAATTATACAGGAGAGACAAAAAAACAATCAAACTGTATAGGGACTTAGAGCTTTTTACTGTAATAAATTGGACTATGCGCTTTTTCTCATCACTACAAAACAACAACAAAAAAGAGATAACTGCAATTTGTATACCGTTCGCCATGAGTGGCAAGGGTATATATAAGTTTGTTAGTATATATATTCTGGATCGTTATAGATAGCGAAGTCGATATAGCCATGTCCGTCTGTATGTTGAAATCAACATTCCGTAGCCCCCAAATAACTTAAATACACGATTCATACATCAATATGTCGGGAATTCTTCCGGCTCGGATGCTATTTAAAATCGGCCATAAATGACTGAGATATAAGGAACAAACCGGGACAACCTCGATTTTTGCAATATTTTTGATCTATGTATATCTGGATTACTAAGTCATTAATATAGACAATATGGATATCTAATGATAGATATTTCAAAGTCCATTGCAACGATGTATATAAGGCTATAGTAAGTTGGACCTACAATGGGTCAAAATCGAGAAAAAATTTTTTAACCCGAATTTTTTTTTTCATAAATAAAAAAAATTTAAAAAAATTTTTGGAAAAAACTTTTTTTAAAATCAGTTTGGAAAAAATTTTAAAAACAATTTAAAAAAACATTTTAATTTTGTTTAAATAAAAAAATATTTTTATGTATAATTTGGTGAAGGGTACATAAGAATCGGCACAGCCGAATATAGCTCTCTTACTTCTTTTCTTTATAATGTATTTTTATTACTTATTGTACATTACTGCATTAAAATGTCAATTTCAAAAAAAATGTGGACTTAGAGCCTTTGCATGTTAAGCTAGCGATATTTATGATGATTTGAATTTGTAACTTCATTAAAACAAAGTGATCGAGAAAAACTATAAGTATTTTCTTACCCTATGGACTCTATCAAGACAGATTTGCTGCATGAAAACCTCTGCATTATTTTTTTTCGTTCACTTTTGTATCACTGTGTTATTATTCAAAGATATTCAAACACTTTTCCTTGTGAAATCTGGATGAAACTGGATGAAGAACTCAGAGGATTGAAAGAATTAATTCCTAATTAAATTTTCAAAATCAAATCAATTTTAATATTTTAAACATTCCATTAAATAATTCATAACGAATTAATTCACGGGCTTAATTTTTAAGTACTTCAAACTTATTGAATTCATTAATTTACGAATTCATTCATTATGGAATTAATTCCTTATTGAATCATTTATTCATTTGTTTTGTCAGTAATGGTTTTGTGGAATGAATTGCTGATATTTTTTTAATTCTTAATGAAGATTGTAGTGAATTAAACTTAAATTAAATTCAAAGCACTTCCAGAACAGGCTGTTTTTTATATATTTTTTAACAAGTATACTTTATTTTTACAAGCTTTTATTTTACTTGTGTTGGTTTCTTAATTGTTTGTATGTTTTTTAGATCAAAAATTGTAACTGAATTTTGAACAAAATTAGAAATGTTCACAAATTTTTTAGTATCTTAGTTCTCATTATGGTTGCAAATAGGTTTAGGGAACCGGACTAGTAACAGTTTAGTCATATTGTAAAGATTTTGTCTTAATCTTTGTGGTTTTGACGTCCATAATAAATTTAAACAACAATTATTTAGATCAAAAGGAAAATAAAATGTTTGGTAAGTAAAATAAATCAAATACTTGTAATAAGTTATTTCGGAATATTTCAATTGGACACAAATATGTTTTACATGAACCTAAATCTTTCTATCAACTTTTGTGAGGATCGATCAGACTAATTCGGTAAGGTATTTTAATGATATTCCAAAATTATAAACAACATTTACACAAATGTTGGTTAAAAAACTAATTATTCAAAACTGCTTATTCAAAAAATCTAATAATCAATTACTATATTCTCTATGACTGTTAACATTTTTAAGATCAAATGGCTTAAAAATCTCAATACTAAATTTGAGGTCATCAGTTTCCGTAACTCTAGAACTCATGACCTATGAAGGTGAAATTTGTGAATACATAGTTAAAATTTGCAGAAAAAAAATACGAAAAACACATTTTCAATTTGTCTTTTCCAAAAATGAACGTGAAAAATTACAATTCCAATTATTCTTTTCTTAATTCGAAATGAAAAATATCATATTTTTCTGAATATGAGATGGAAAATCTCAATTTCAATTGCTTTTTTCAAGTTCATATATAATTTCATCGAGATATTAATTACACTGTGCTAGTTGAAAAAACTGTCAAGCGAAGCACCCGCGGGGTTAAACTAATTCGGGTACGGTGAATTCCGTTTTTTTAGGTTAGCTCGTATTTTCGAAATATACAGTTATTTCGGAGGAAGTTACACAACATATATTCGCGTAACTCAAAAACGGTTTAGTTTATTGAATAAAATGAAAGAAACCGAGATTACACAAAAAATTGCCTTTAAGTAAGGCTTAACATGTTTTTAATCTTCGAAGTCGTTTTAGAAATATAAATTTTTTTTTGGCAAGAAAAAAATAATTTTTTAGAAAAATTTCAAAATTTTTGCTTTTAAAAAATGCATATACGCTCTTAATTTTATTTACGCATATAGAAAACGAGTTCCAAATAAAACAAGCCCTAAATGATTAAAATCTGTCCACATCTTTTGTGAAGTCTTTTAATTTTTTTTTAAATTTTCAAGACGTCATATTTTTGCACCGGAAATGGTCTCAAGCCAAAAAGTCAATAAATTAATAAACACTTGCAATAGTCTACATAATAATTGTGATAAATTTCATTAAAATCGAAGATGACAAAGACGACTGCTGTCCGCTTTGGGAAGGATCATCTCTATTACCTTATAATTATTGAGTATACTTGATATGATTGATCAATATTTATTACTCATACGCCAACATGGTTAATGTGAAAAATTCATCTACAAGGGGGGAAATAATTTGTTTTAAATTTTTTGTAATTTTTGTTTAACACATAAAATGCAAACAACTCCTTCTATAGAAATTCCCATTTGGGTTTTGCTAGTTTTAGCTGCTGTTCGGATTTTATTATACACTTCATCATGAGTGGCAAGGGTATATATAAAGACTTCATTAGTCTTTACTTTCCGTTGCTGTTGCGTTCTGTTCCGTTCTGGATATTACTTATGGCAGTTAGTTGTTCTGTGAAAAAATATATAATTTTTCTTTTCTTTTAGCACATAAATTTCTTTAAAACACATTAACTTACCTGGCATTCCCATTTCCTTTGATATTTTCGACCAGACGGCTCGTTTATTTCTATTAAATTTCACAAAATCAATAACAAATAATTTTTTTCTTTATTTGAAAAGCCGCTGTCATTTACAATTACGTAGACAATTTTTGTTTTTAACAGGTTCGTCCGGAACAGAACGGAACAGAACGGAACAGCACAGAAAAACTAACTACTTATACATGTTTTTCATGTACAAAAGAGAAACAGCTGATTCGGAACGTAACAGAAAGTAAAGACTAATTCTGCCTTAAGTTTGTCATTCCGTTTGTAATTTCTACATTTTTCATTTAGGACCCCACAAAGTATATATATTCTGGATCGTTATAGATAGCTGAGTCGATATAGCCATGTCCGTCTGTGTGTTGAAATCAACTTTCCGAAGCCCTCAAATAACTTACATACACGATTCATACATCAATATCTCTCGAAATTATTTAAAATCAAAAAAATCGGTCCACAAATGGCTGAGATATAAGGAAAAAACCTGGACAACCTCTATTTTTGACCCTTATCCGGATTACTAAATAATTAATATAGACAATATGGATATCTAATGATAGATATGCATTTCTAAGATCTGTGCAACGACGTATATAAACCCATAGTAAGTTGGACCTATAATGATTCAAAATCGTAAAAAAATTTTTTTAAATTAAAAAAAAAAAATTTAAAATTTAAAAAAAAATTTTGAAAAAAAACAATGGAAAAACATTTTTGAATTTTGTTTACCTAAAAATATTTACAATTTTTATTTTAAAGTTGGACCTATAATGATTCAAAATCGTAAAAAATAATTTTTAAACCGAATTTTTTTTTGCACCAAAAATTTTTTTTTCGCTATATATTAAAAAAAAAAAATTTAAAAATAAAAAAATAATTTTTAAAATTTAAAAAAAAAAATTTTAAAAAACAACTGGAAAAAAATTTTGTATATTATATAATTATTTTAAAGTATAATTTGGTGAAGGGTATATAAGATTCGGCACAGCCGAATATAGCTCTCTTACTTTTTTTTTATTTTTTTTTATTTTGTCTAAAACTTGATTTTTCCGACGGACATGCAAGTTTTATTAAGGTTATATCTCGGAAACCAATTGGAATTTTGTTTTCCTGTCTTTGGCACTATTTTAATTATAGACTAGGAGAATAAAAATGTAAAACAATTTAACCCGAAAAAAAAACAAAATTGCTAAAATGTCGAAAAATTTTAATTTTGTATATCTTTTTCACCACTTTTCAAAAATTCAGTAAAGTAATCTTCAGAAAAAATATTCCTTATAATATAATTCATAATTCTTCAGAACATTATAATACTGGAAAAGGATTTTTTCACTTTTTCCTGCTGTACTTTACTACCGCACAAAAAGCTGTAATCGAGGGCGTTTTAGAAATGAATCGTGTACAGCCAGACGAAGGAATGAAAATGATGAAAACAATGCTCAATTGCTTTCATAAAATCAATGCATCTATGACATTGAAATTTCATTTTCTGCATCATCAATTTGATGAGTTCTTACACCAATTGCCCACCCAATCGGACGAACAAGGAGAGCATCAGGTCACCATGTCAATAGAAAAACAAAATTTTGACAAACGAGTGCCAGCAAACATGTAGAAGCCATTTGCCTGATGTGCTATTCCATATATTTATAACCATATACTGTCTAGTTTATCATTCAATAAAAAATAACAAACTAAAGAAAAAAAACTACGTTTCTATTTAATTTAAATCTTGCGTTAAGCACAACAGAAACATTTCTAACTTTTTGAAGAACTGTAAAATATAGAAAATATTCTCAAAACATAGAGAAACTAGCAGAAAAATTAGCATAGATAGATTCTTTGGAAATTCCAATTTATTTTAAGTAAATTTCCTTAAATAACAAATCTGCCATTTAATATAACTATATACAATTTAAGCATTAATACATATTAATTATAAAATCAATAATTTATAAAAAGATTTGCAAAGATGGAGACAAAAAGAAAGTAAAAAAAAACATGAGCATATTTGCATTAATTAAACTACAAATAGCACTTGTAGGAAAATACTTTAAGAAATAAAGATAGAAAGAGAAAGAAAATATATACCCAGTAAAAAAAATAAGAAGTAAATCTAAAACCACAACATTTTCATTGTATACCAAGTAGTAGAGTTCGACCGAATATTCGATTTTGGTTTCGGATTAGGACAAAAGTTTTCAGTCATAATATGGCCAAATACCGATATCGAAACTTTTATAAGGGTAAAACAAAGATTATGGAATGTTAAAGTAGAAAAATGTTTGGAATATAATTAACAAAACACAAGGTATTTTTTCTTGTAAAATGTATAACTGCCTGTTCCACGATGTCGAATGAAAAATGAGTCATACAAATAAAAAATTTGTATGAAAAACACTCAGTTTTTAAAATTCGTTCGAATAGTTTTTATACAAATTTGTTCGACTCATTTTTCTTTCGACATCTTGAAACAGGCCTTAAGTATTTTTTTAAAAAATTTTTCCTCAACATGAAAAATATGATTAATGGAGTACACAATGTAACGTAAGTGCTGTAAAGGCCACCTAAAAATGAGCTGAATCATGCTCTAAAATTAAAATAATTGACTTGTTTTGGAAATTAATAATACATTTGAAAAGTTTCAGTTTGTTTCGGTAGGCGAATAATGAATACTAGGATCGCCTGGTGGTCAAAATTCGGACACTAATAACAAAATTATACAGTTAGTTTGAGTATACGCAAAAATATTTTTCACGTTTGTGTACAAATACACGTGTATTTAGATGTGCATAAACATGTTGTTGTTGTTTTTCAAGCAAATTTAAAACGCTTTTTAACACTTTTATGGAAAGAATTTTTAAAAAAAAAATTGTGCACATCTAGAGAAAATAATCTTTTAAACCATATAGGTTTCATCAATATTGGTGGACAATAACATACTTAAAAGTGTACCACAAAAAAACGTGTGGCCTATTTATATATAAGACTAGCAGACCCGGTGCGCTTCGCCACCCCAATTAGAAGAATGAAATAGTACTATTAAGTCTCCCTTTGTGAATCTAATTGTAAATGTCTAATTTCATATTTCTGGGTCCATTATTATAGAAAATGCAAAAGAAAGTTACCACTAAAGTCACCTTTTGTGAATTCAAATTCATTTAGAATCATGTGTGCCTAAAATTATTATAAAATATTCAAAAAGTACCATTGCAATAAACAAATAGTACCATTGATTATCACTTTTGAATTCGCACTCACTAAACCATAACCCGTCAATTTTTTTTGTATAGCCTTTCCTATATTATCAACTAATTTTGTTTCTATAACAATATTTAAAAATTATCACAAAACCCAAAAAAAAACGAAACCGCGGTTTTGAAATTCTTTGGTTTTTTGGAAACGCTAGGTCCATTATTATAGTAAATTCACAAAAGTTCGTATGAGAACAAAGAAAAAGTACCAAGCGCCTTGAATTTTCACTCACTTGGGACCATAGACGCCTATTTCATATGTCTATGTCCATTATTACAGAAAATTCAAAAAGTACCATTAGAATATATAAAAAGTACCAAAAAGCTTGTGATTTCCCACTCACTCCCATATAAGCTTAATTTCATGGTTTTAGGTTAATTGGTGAAGAAATTACAAAAAGTACCATTCGAATAAAGAAAAAGTACCAAAAAGTCTATCCCTAGAATTCTCACTCACTTTAGAACATATACGATTAATTTCATATTTTTATGGCCATTATTACAGAAAATTCAAAAAGTACCGCTACAATATACAAAAAGTACCAAAAATTAGGCACTTGTGGATTCACACTCACTCCGGTCCATATAAGCTTTACTTCATGTTTCTAGGTTCATTGGTGAAGAAATTACAAAAAGTACCATTCGAATAGAGAAAAAGTACCAAAAAGTCTCCCCCTAGAATTCTCACTGACTTAGGACCGTGTATGCTTAATTTCATGTTTCTAAGTCCATTGTTATACAAAATTAAAAAAAGTACCATTATAATAAAGAAAAAGTACCATGAAGTATCCGCTTGAATTTTCACTCACATAGGACCATATACGCTTAATTTCATGTTTCTAGGTCCTTTATTGTAGAAAATTCAAAAAGTACCATTATAATATAGAAAAAGTACCAAAAAGCAGCCACGTGTGGATTCCCACCCACTCGGGCCCATGTAAGCTTTATTTCATGTTTCTAGGTTCATTGGTGAAGAAATTACAAAAAGTACCATTCGATTAAAGAAAAAGTACCAAAAAGTCTCCCCCTAGAATTCTCACTTACTTAGGACCATATATGTATGCTTAATTTCATGTTTCTAAGTTCATTGTTATAGAAAATTCAAAAAAGTACCATTAGAATAAACAAAAAGTACCAAAAACTCTCCCCCTAGAATTCTCACTCACTTAGAACCATATATGCTTAACTTCATATTTCTATGTCCATTATTACAGAAAATTCAAAAAGTACCATTAGAATATAGAAAAAGTACCAAAATGCAGTCACTTGTAGATTCCCACTCACTCCGGTCCATATAAGCTTAATTTCATGTTTCTAAGTCCATAGTTATAGAAAATTCAAAAAAGTACCATTAAAATATAGAAAAAGTACCAAAAATCCCACACTTGTGGTTTCCTACTCACTCGGTTTATATATAAGCTTTATTTTATGTTTCTAGGTTCATTGGTGAAGAAATTACAAAAAGTACCATTCCAATAAAGAAAAAGTACCAAAAAGTCTCCCCCTAGAATTCTCACTCACTTAGGACCATATATGTTTAATTTCATGTTTCTAAGTCCATTATTATAGAAATTTCAAAAAAGTACCATTAGAAGAACAAAAAAGTACCTATAGTTCTGTTCACACATTTTGGTACCTAAATATTATACCCTATGCCTAACACAAACTTCACTCAGATACAAATCAGCTAACTTTAATGTCGATAAGTGCAATAATTTAAAATATTAAAAAAGTACCATTAGGAGAAAAGTACCAATTTCCCTTTTCTTCCTCGAACACCCCTCAAGTTCGACCTTTAAAAATATTCCATTTTGCCAAAATTGTTTATGCTACAGACATGTCTCAAAATATTAAAATCTGTGTTAATGTGCCCAAGAAAAAATATGTTTTAAAAAAGTACCAAACTGTTTACCCGGATTTGGCCCAATACACATTTTGGCACTCGAGTTCCAAATAACACCCTGTTAGTTAATTTTTGTATGAATCCAGGAACCAGTGTTAAAAAAATTATCAAAATTGGATTAATAATTTCAATAAAATGTATTTTTCCGATTTTATCCCCTTTTTGGTACCTTTTTTATCCCCATTGTTTTGGTAAAATTTAATTCAAATAAATTTCTGTATCGTGGTGGGAGCTCATAATAAAATATTCGTATGCCTATGTCAAATTATAGAAAAACATATTTTATGAAAAAGTACCAAAAATAAACACAATTTTTATCCCTTAAGGGTTCGAATTTCCAAAAAGTACCAAACTTATATTTTTTATTTTTTGATAATTAAAGAATACGATTTAAAATTTGTTTCTATGTTTATTGGTTTAAAAGATACATAGGGTGCAAAAAAAGTACCAAAATACAGTTTTTACCCGTTTTCTCCCCTAAATGTTTCGAATTTCAAAAAAGTACGAAACACCTGTCAGCTTATTTTTTAAATGGAGTAACATGCAACTTTAAGTTTTTTTGTATCTTTATTAGTTTTGAAGATATAAGGTTACCGAATTTACCCGTTTTTACCCTTTTTTACCCCCTAAACGTTCGAATTTCCAAAAATCCCTTCTTATCGGATCGTTTTGGGGAGGGAGGAACCCACAGTTAAAATTTCGTGATTATAGCTTCAGCCGTTTGGGCTGTGCGATGATGAATCAGTCAGTCAGTCAGTCAGTCAGTCAGTCAGTCAGTCAGTAACGTTACTCTTTTATATATATAGATAGATTAGGTTCGGCTCGGTTTTGACCTGAAAAATCTTGTTTCGGTCGGACTCTACCAAGTAGCTTTGTGTTTGTTTATTTATCACTTTAATCATTCCAACCTACAAAAGCTAAAATCATTTATAATACGTATCCAAGGATTGGGATCTAATATGTCACTAGTATACCAAAATCATTCATAATATATTGTAGAATACCTCTAGTATATATACAATTCAGAAATATGGATCACTTCTCGCCAGTGGCATTTGGGTGGAGTTTCACAGAAAATGGAACTACTTCAGGTTTTGTTTCATCAATGATTGATTGGTATTCTCTATTTTTGCTGGGTACATATGAACTTTACATACAGGTACATTAGACAGGTTCAACAATGTACAGGTTTAGAGTTGAGTTGTTCATGAACGAACAAGTTCAATTGAACAATTCAGTCAAATGAACAATATGAAGTTGTTCAATCATCTTGTTCTTTTTATTCACATTATTCCTTTTGGTCATCTGTTATTATATGAAACTTATATTTTGAAAACGCTTTTAAATGGGATTTATGTTGTTTGAAATTTATATAATTCCTTCTTCTTTTCTTTATTAATAAAATCAAATTCTTTTTCCAAAAGCAGAAGTGACCTGTTCGTTTTGTTCACTGCAAAAACATTAAGAGAGCAATTGTTCATTCACTTAGTTCAGTCTAACAGCACAGAATAGAAGTGAACAACTGAACAAAAAAAACGAACTTGTTCATTTATTTGTTCTGAACAAAAACGACCAATCAGTAAAAAGAACGATTATGCCCAACTCTATACAGGTTAAAATGTAAAACTACTTCTCATGAAACTATAAATAAATTAAAACTTGAGACAGATTTAAAAAAATGGATTTAGTAAATGTTTTCATAAAGGATTTATGTCCAAATTCTTAAAAATAATTAATTATATTTATAATAGAAACTATTAACTAAAAAACAGAAGATTCCTAAAAAAAAAAATTAAAAAAATTCATTAGCAGTGTTCAGTGTTTGATGCTTATGGTCTTGCGAAAGTGTAAATGCAAAATTGTAAAGGTTTTTGTGTGTATTATGTTATTGGATTACGGTAAAATTTTGCATTTACAATGATGCTAGACCATTCGCACTTAATAATGAACTCCGCTATTACTTTTTCAGTTACAGTTGTATTTTTAACATGAACCATGTTAGCGTATGAGTAATATTTATCAATCATATCAAGTATACACAATAATAATATGGTGTATAATAGAGATCAGCGATCCCGTGATTTTTGAAGAACGTCTATTATGGATGGCTACCGAACTGAAGTTGAGTTGTCAGTTTCCAAAATGGTATTACAGATGACAAATGGAACGCCTAAGAGTCGGTTAAGTCGAGCCGGCGAATTGATAATATTATTACATTCTGACAATATGACATGATAAGAGACCTTGTGAATTGACCAATTATGTATTATTTTTATTGTTAAATCTGCTCTTATGTTAACCAAAAACTCATAGGGAAAATATACATAGAGCGGAAACTAGAAAAAACTCAAACAAAAAAATTGCTCAAAAAAGTTACACAAACGAGTGTTGTTTTTGTTTTCACATAGTTTTTTTTACTACTAAATTCTCACCACTTAGGTTTTTGACAACTGAGTTAGGTCTTTGACGGAAGAGTTTCCGCTCTATGTATATTTTCTCTATGCAAAAACTAATATTTGCTGTTTTAAAAACGTCTGTTAATAAAAACATAGGAAAATAACAGAATTAATTAATGATAAACAATTTTTAGTGAACTGATGTGCTACTTAACATTTTATTTCTTGTATTTATTTCATTTATTCAGAATCAATCCCTAAGGGCCAAATATGATTCAAATTCCACTCAAAAATTTCACATTTCACTTTATATACTGTATGAGAGAGATACTCATATAACTATTAATTAACAGTATGTTGAAAAATGTTAAAGAACGAAATTTAACAGTATGTCCAAAACTGTGAAAGAACTGTTACTTGCTGTACATCCCAGCAGTTAAGCAAATAGTCAATGTATCCCTTCTAGATGTCGCTAATGTCTTGGCTGACTCCAATTTAAATGTGTTATTTGTAGTGCAGAGAGAAGTCAATTGGTTACTTTATACATCCCATGTAATATAGCGTGAAGACAATTGTCACTTAACTGTCTCTAAGTAATCTAGAGTGTAGTCACTTTAAACGTTTATTTTGTACTCCACTTTTTTGTGAGTAATTCGTACAAACTGGTTTTAAACAAATTGTGTTGATATAATTCTCATGATGATATTCCATATTATTCTCATGCTGACTTCCCATTTAACATAGCGTAATGCCAATTGTCACTTAAGTGTCTCTAAGTAACCTAGAGTGTAGTCACTTTAAACATTTATTTTGTACTGCACTTTATGAAGTTACCAGAAGCAATGTATTGGAAAGTTGTCGGAGGAATGTTTATTTGCAAGTCTTTCTAACTGACAATTTGAGATCAATTAGCACCCGTATATGTATGTTGAAATAACTACACATAGAAAACAGATTCGTGTTAGCAACCGAATTTGTTGCCAATCGAATGATTCTACCTTAGTAACCGAATTTTACAGTTGTGGCTACAACCTTTTGGAAGGGGTAACAAAAGTTTGGTTGCTTCATCCGAAATTCTTCTTTAACAACTGACTTTCTGTTGATAGAACCGAAAAGTTATATGTGTGCAACCGAATCATTCGATTGGCCACAAATTCGGTTGCTATTACGAATCTGTTTTCTCTGTGTAGTTATATAGCTGAGTAAGATAACTGACTATATGTAACCAGTATGTGAATCTAATACGTTATTAGATTCACTGTAACTAGTTGTGTTCCTAAATGATAGGTAAAATCTATAGTTCGAAACAGTCTCCAAGAACTGCTGGAATATTGAGTAAATGCTTCAAATTATTTGAAAATTTAAAATATTCAAAACCACTAGGTTGTTTAAAATGGAAAACGCCGAATAACAGGATTGGATTTTGAATACTGTAGTTTAAATTTAGAGCATAGAAATTAAATTTGGACCACTCTAATGCGTACATATGTACGTGTATAATTTAATAATTAAAAGGAAACGTGTTATTTAATGACGCCTTATAATGATATATGTATGTATTTGCTAATATTTAACATTAAAACAAACGAAAATTAAAATTTTAAAACTGAAACTATATAAACAAATAACTGATTCAATCATATATCGTTAGAGGTGGAATAAAGACTTTGTTAATATTTGTGTTTAAAACACAGTAGCTGTTATTTTGCATTACTTTATAACTCTTACCCCAGCCCTAATTCTAATTTGAGAATGGTTATATATTTTGACCAATTTTCATTATATTACAGACATAAATCTTAAACCATAGAGTGAAATATCATCCAGGTCTGTTTTCCAAATTATTATAAATTGTGTTAAAGCTTAAACATTAAGAATTATGACCTTCTGTATTTGCGGCAACATACAAAAATAGTACCTGTAATTTTGTTAACTTAACAAAATTCAATAAAAAAATAAAGTAAAAATCAAGTGGCGCCTTTGTAACAACACATGTTTACAGCTAAAACTGAATACTTAACCTCTTACCTACTCAAAATAAGTATAAATAATTCTTTGTCGTAATAGAAATTTATTATTAACCCGGGTATGTGTGTTTATATTTACAATACAGGTGTTAAATTATAGGACACAGACAATAGACAATAAGGAAAATTTATGCAATAACCCATCAAAGGAGTTGGTAACATTTTCTCAAGGGACACAACAAGTCAGTCAGTCAGTCACAACCGGAATACGAAAATTGCAAAAATAAAAACAAACATGTACGTCATATGTTTAAGTATGTGGGACGATGTGCATATGTCAGTTATGAGGGTAGGGCTATAATAGTACCGTTTTTTGGGGGTACAATTCAATTTTGAACTGAAAAAGTACTGTTGCTTCATATTAAAATTATAAAGAAATGTTTAAGACACTAATCGTGGATTATTTAAACAACAATAAACGGTCTCCTATAAGAAAAGTTTAACACACTAATCGTGGATTGTTTAAACAACAATAAAGAGTTTCTTATAAATAATGTTTAAGACACTAATCGTGGTTTATTTAAACAACAATAAAGGTTTTCTTATAAGAAAAGTTTAAGACACTAATCGTGGTTTATTTAAACAACAATAAAGGTTTTCTTATAAGAAAAGTTTAAGACACTAATCGTGGTTTATTTAAACAACAATAAAGGTTTTCTTATAAGAAAAGTTTAAGACACAGTAAAGGGTTTCTTATAAGAAAAGTTTAAGACACTAATCGTGGATTATTTAAACAACAATAAAGGGTTTCTTATAAGAAAAGTTTAAGACACTAATCGTGGATTATTTAAACAACAATAAAGGATTTCTTATAAGAAAAGTTTAAGACACTAATCCTGGATTATTTAAACAACAATAAACGGTTTCTTATAAGAAAAGTTTAAGACACTAATCGTGGATTATTTAAACAACAATAAACGG
This sequence comes from Calliphora vicina, assembly GCF_958450345.1. Taxonomy (NCBI): domain Eukaryota; kingdom Metazoa; phylum Arthropoda; class Insecta; order Diptera; family Calliphoridae; genus Calliphora; species Calliphora vicina. The sequence goes on along the minus strand of NC_088782.1, from coordinate 26,345,812 downwards.
TCTCCTATAAGAAAAGTTTAAGACACTAATCGTGGATTATTTAAACAACAATAAACGGTCTCCTATAAGAAAAGTTTAAGACTCTAATCGTGGATTATTTAAACAACAATAAACGGTCTCCTATAAGAAAAGTTTAAGACACTAATCGTGGATTACTTAAACAACAATAAAAGGTTTCTTATATGAAAAGTTTAAGATCCACTAATCGTGGATTACTTAAACAACAATAAAGGGTTTCTTATAAGAAAAGTTTAAGACACTAATCGTGGATTATTTAAACAACAATAAAGCGTTTCTTATAAGAAAAGTTTAAGACACTAATCGTGCATTATTTAAACAACAATAAAGGGTTTCTTATAAGAAAAGTTTAAGACACTAATCGTGGATTATTTAAACAACAATAAAGGGTTTCTTATAAGAAAAGTTTAAGACACCAATCGTGGATTATTTAAACAACAATAAAGGGTTTCTTATAAGAAAAGTTTAAGACACCAATCGTGGATTATTTAAACAACAATAAAGGGTTTCTTATAAGAAAAGTTTAAGACACTAATCGTGGATTATTTAAACAACAATAAAGGGTTTCTTATAAGAAAAGTTTAAGACACCAATCGTGGATTATTTAAACAACAATAAAGGGTTTCTTATAAGAAAAGTTTAAGACACTAATCGTGGATTGTGTAAACAATCTTATAAGAAAAGTTTAAGACATTAATCGTGGATCGTGGAAACAACAATAAAGTGTCTGTTATAAGAAAAGTTTAAGACACTAATCGTGGATTGTGTAAACAATCTTATAAGAAAAGTTTAAGACATTAATCGTGGATCGTGGAAACAACAATAAGTGTCTGTTATAAGAAAAGTTTAAGACACTAATCGTGGATTATTTAAACAACAATAAAGCGTTTCTTATAAGAAAAGTTTAAGACACTAATCGTGCATTATTTAAACAACAATAAAGGGTTTCTTATAAGAAAAGTTTAAGACACTAATCGTGGATTATTTAAACAACAATAAAGGGTTTCTTATAAGAAAAGTTTAAGACACCAATCGTGGATTATTTAAACAACAATAAAGGGTTTCTTATAAGAAAAGTTTAAGACACCAATCGTGGATTATTTAAACAACAATAAAGGGTTTCTTATAAGAAAAGTTTAAGACACTAATCGTGGATTATTTAAACAACAATAAAGGGTTTCTTATAAGAAAAGTTTAAGACACCAATCGTGGATTATTTAAACAACAATAAAGGGTTTCTTATAAGAAAAGTTTAAGACACTAATCGTGGATTGTGTAAACAATCTTATAAGAAAAGTTTAAGACATTAATCGTGGATCGTGGAAACAACAATAAAGTGTCTGTTATAAGAAAAGTTTAAGACACTAATCGTGGATTGTGTAAACAATCTTATAAGAAAAGTTTAAGACATTAATCGTGGATCGTGGAAACAACAATAAGTGTCTGTTATAAGAAAAGTTTAAGACACTAATCGTGGATTATTTAAACAACAATAAAGCGTTTCTTATAAGAAAAGTTTAAGACACTAATCGTGCATTATTTAAACAACAATAAAGGGTTTCTTATAAGAAAAGTTTAAGACACTAATCGTGGATTATTTAAACAACAATAAAGGGTTTCTTATAAGAAAAGTTTAAGACACCAATCGTGGATTATTTAAACAACAATAAAGGGTTTCTTATAAGAAAAGTTTAAGACACCAATCGTGGATTATTTAAACAACAATAAAGGGTTTCTTATAAGAAAAGTTTAAGACACTAATCGTGGATTATTTAAACAACAATAAAGAGTTTCTTATAAGAAAAGTTTAAGACACCAATCGTGGATTATTTAAACAACAATAAAGGGTTTCTTATAAGAAAAGTTTAAGACACTAATCGTGGATTGTTTAAACAATCTTATAAGAAAAGTTTAAGACATTAATCGTGGATCGTGGAAACAACAATAAAGTGTCTGTTATAAGAAAAGTTTAAGATACTAATCGTGGATTATTTAAACAACAATAAAATGGAAACAACCAAATAAATGCTGTCGTAACAAACAATTTTTGTTTAATTAAGGACCCACGAATGTCGCGTTCTTGGTCATGTTCTTTAAATTTGTTCGGCAAAGTTTAAAAAATATCGATATGTTTCATATTTAAAATAATTATTAACCAAAATCTAGGTACATTTAACAGCTAAAAGTACTTTTTTACCATTAAATTGGTACATTTGAATCTCTGAGCTGTAGCTGTACTGTATGTTTGTGTTTAAACTTAAGTATTGTTTTTTATTACATCAAAAACAGCTGTAAGATGGCTAAATTTTAATAAGGATGTCCTGATTAATAAATTTGTGTGCTTAAGGTTTTTATTTTTGCTTTCGTGTTAACAAAACAAAGTACTCGTCGTACAACAAAATGTATTAAATTTTTTTTTTGTTTGTGCTTTTTCAACACATGCGCTCCTAGTATTTTGCTGATTTTATTTCAATTTAAAAAGGATGCTGCCGCTGCTGCTGCTATGGATGTAGAGGTATTTATTTATTGCCCACATACTTGAAGATACGGCAAAGTTCGTGTGTGTATATAAATAGGAAGCAGCCAAAGGATAAAAGTTTAGTTGTAAACAGTTGCTGTGATTTCTTGGATTGTAGCATAAAGTGCTTAACGATTTGTCTTCATTTTAGTTTTCAAATAACGTAAGATTTTGTATAATTTTTTGGCTTCACATTTAACTTTAAACAAAATAATGGAAAAACAAAAACTCGGTAAGTCAAGTGAATGTTGTTAAATGCTGAAAGCAACTTTAAATTAAAAAAAACCTAAAGCTATAGGTCATGTTTAAGTGCTTTAAAATCGTTCGTGTTACTTGCCCGTGGCATTAAATTCATAAATTTTTGTTGCAGTTGTTAAAAAATTATTCAAAGTAAACAACAAACTTGTTTACAAATTGTCAAAGGCAATGATATTGCCGCACAATGGATTGGACACAATTAAAACAGAAAATTCTTTGAAAAGTGAATGTTAGTTTATTGCAATCTTATTTATGTAAAAAGTGTATTAAATATTAAAATTTTTAAAAGAAATATTGAGTTCAGATGTCTAAAGTATTTTAAACTGACGCCCTTATACGAGTAGCATATACAATTCAAAAACTCGAATCAGTTTTATTATTCATAACGTTATTATAGTTGACAAACGTGATAAATTAGTTTTAAATATTTTTTATATCTGTTAATGCAGTTTTTATACTTTTTTGATATGATTTGTAATGCTTTGGGACTTAGCAATTACTACACCATTTCCAATTGAATTTCAGATGATTGAATTACAGAAATTTCTAACTGAAGTTCAAAATATACAATTATATTTCTGAATTTTTCATTTCTATTTCAGAAATTTCTAATTGTGTTTCATAAACTTACATTTGTATTAAAGAGTATTTCAGAATTTTCCAATAGCAAACTGATGACAATTTCGGAAATACGAATATAAAATTCTAAAATACAACTGCAAATTTCTGAAAAACGAATAAAAAACAAAAACAATTTTAAAGCAATTTTGAAATACAAATGGAAACTTCTGAAATATAATTAAAAAATTCTGAAATTTAATTCGAAATGTATTTCTTAGTGAACTTAACACATTTTCTTTATTTTAATTGTTATTTGATTTAAAGTCATTATTGTCACTAAAGTTGCTCTCAAATGTCAATGGAACAAGGATATCAGTAGTTAAATAAACTAAAAATGAATATAATTTTAGTGCTATTACTTAATAACGTATTATAGTCAATTCCATTTGAATTGAATTTAAAAAAAAATTTATTTATCAATTTTGTAAACGGTTTTTAATAAAAAGGTATCAGCCTAACCACAAAAGTCTTTAAGTCGATTTCAAATTCGACTATTACATGGCGCTACAGCGAAAAAAATTGTAAAATGACCTAGCGTAAAAAAAAATTGTAGCATTTTTTCTCCAAAAAAATTAATAAAAAAAAACATTAACTAAACAAACAATCAAATATTTGTACAGTTTTGAATTTAAAAGGTAAATTTTTTCGAATTTTTTTTTGAAAAAGTTTAATAGCTTTTACAATTATAAACCGATTTTAACAAGTAACATCGTAAAAAAAACAATAGGTTTTCATAGAAAAAATTAAAATAACTATTGTTGAATTAGGAAAATTAAAAAAATTGCTAAACTTTTGATTAAAACTTACTTGGAAATGGAATGTTCGTTTAAGATTTCGTAATCGGTCTAAGAATGTGTGAGTTACCTACCCTAAAACATTTTTTTCAAAATAAATCAAAATTTTGAGGGTGTTTCAAAAACGGTTTTCGTATGTCCTCACCTGGGCCTACAACCCAAGTGTGTTATTTAAAATTTCGTATCATAAAACATGAAACAAAACAGAATATGTTATTTATTATTTTGAAATTCTAGGTATTTTTTTTTAAATTTTTAAAAATCTTTTTTTAAAAAATGTCTTAGCTACAGAAAAAAGAATAGTTCTGTTTTAAAAATAAGTCGACTTTAACAAAAATTAACTTTAAAATTTCTTATGTGGTTAGGCTGTAAATTTTTACTTAACTTTTTTAAAAATTCCTAGGCATTTTCCAGGGAATATTTTTTTAAAAAATTTCCTGAAATTTAATATTGTCAAATTTCTGGAATTTCATTATAAGTTTTAATGTTGCAGTATTATTTCTACACAGATAAAACAAATCGTTGACACAGACAAATTATTATTTAAATAAACTAATTTTTGTCTTTCCGACTAAAACATGCCAGCCACAACAGTAAAATTCGATCATAAAAATATAACCACCATCGAAAAGATCGGAAATGTAACACATCGAAATATTTGTCGCAGACCCACATTAGTATAAGATTCTAAGTCGTAAGACGTCTGTCTGTTGAAAACACAATAGGGGCAAAACGAAAGGAGCTTACTGGCTGAAATTTTCCACTATGTCTATCAATGTACAGTATTGGCCATAACTAAAGCACCGCCTCAATGAATTATTTCAAATCATAATTTTTTTGATAAAAACGGTTTTTTTGGGATGTATTTTGTATATATTTTATTAACTAATGTTGTTAATGTTCATTTAATATTCATTTAGTAAAAGATAATTGTATTAAAAATTAATTTAAAATGATAAATCATATAAAAACTCAAAACGCAACGGACAAAACAAAAGCACCCTCTTATAAGATGTTTAAAAATTTGACTCGGTACTGCATATTTGCAAAAAAATTCCAAAAGATAAAAATATAGGAAGAAGTAGTGTGCAAAATTTATGTTTTATACAGTTTATTGTGAAAAAAACAATGACAAGGAACAAAGTTATTGAAGACTGGAAGACGGGCTTATCACTACATGAATTTAGTAAAAACTATTCAATTAACAGATCAGTTATTTCCAGGCTCGTTTCAAAATTTTTTGAGACTGGTCGAAAATCTCCGGTGCATTCTGGAGGTCGTTCACGAAAAAAACACGATATTATGATTCCATGATCAAAAGAGCAATACAAAAAGATCCTACAGCATCAGCTATTCAAGTACGAACAAGTTTAAGATTATGCGTTAGCGAAAGAACAATCCGTAGAAGAGTAGTAGAAGACCGATTATTCAGCTGACGACCAGCAAAAAAACATTTCTATCAGCTAAGAACAAGAAAGCTAGACTGAAATTTGCCAAAGCCCACATTCTGTTCCTTGCCGAATCCAAATACAACTTAAAAAGTTCCGCTGGAATAATTCGTGTACGCAGACCAAAAGGAGGAAGACTGAATCCTAAGTATTGCAAAGGAACAATTAAACATGGAGGAGGCAATGTAATGGTCTGGGGTTGATTTTCTGGTCAAGGATTTGGGCCAAATCATAAAATTTATGGGATTATGGATCGGTTCATGTACCATGATGTATTGAAAGCTGTAATGTTGCCTTATTCCAGTGAAGAGATGCCAATTATAGGGAGCTTCCAACAGAATAACGATCCTAAGCACCCCTCCAAAGTTTGTAAGACTTGGCTACACAGCAATAAGATTCAAGTTCTTCATTGGCCTGGTCAATCTCCCGATCTCAATCCTATTGAGAACTTGTGGCACATTGTTAATATGAAAATAAATCGTAAAAAATTTTGAAATAAGGATCGGAAATTTTCACGAATTATTTCATGCCGTTAAAATAGCCTGGGAAGGAATATCGAAAAACGCCATAAAAACATATTATCTTCTATGCCAAGAGATGTTGTTGTGCCATCCAAAACAAAGGATTTGCAACAAAAAATTAACTAAAATTTTTTTTTAGTATATCCTTGAAGGCGTGCTTTAGTTTTGTCCGTTTCATTTTCTACCTTAAAATATTTTTGGATTTTAAGTTTCCTCTTATAGAAAGCTTAACTTTGAAAGTATTTGTTTATCAATACTAAACATATTAACAAATGAAAATAATACATAATAGATATTTAAAACTTTGATTTTATACAAAAAAATACCATATGAAAAAAATTCATTGAGGGGGTGCTTTAGTTATGGCCAATACTGTATGTATATCAACAATTTTTTCATATTTTTTGCAGAGATCGAAAATAACTCGTCCATATACAAAAAAACCCATATTGTGATTTATATTTTTGTGATAAAAATAAATCACTGAAAATAACAGTTATAAAATGATTTTTATTTAAATGGTTTGGTATGACCTTTATTCGTTTTTGTTGTTTTTTAATGGTTTGGTGTGAGATAAACAATTCATTTGTTCTTGTTCTTAAGAACTGTTACTTTCTCTTTTATTTACATACAATAACATATTATTAGTAATTTTTAACAAATTATGGAAATAATATGATAAGTATGAAGTCTGAGTAACAGAAATAAGATTATTTTTGTTAATTTGTTATAAATCTTTTGATAAATTTTATATATTTAAGCGTTGATTTGCATCAAATGATTTTTTGCGATTTATTTTTCATATTCGCAAATAAAAGTCACAAGCTAACCTTTACGAAAAAAATAAATTATAAATCACTCATCTAGATTAGTTGTGTTTGTTTCTTTTCTGTTTCTCTCAAACCGTAACCTAAAATGTTCTCTAATAAATCACTCTCTCAGTGATATATCAGAAAAAATATTTTTAAATGGCTGGGAATGAGAATTTACTATTGAAATGAAAGTGAACCCGTTATTTTCGGTCTCTGATTTTTTGACATCTATAAAATTTAAACTAATCGAGTTAATTTGTTGAATGATTCAATGACAGAAGAATTATATATATAAAGAAAAATTCAATACGTTTGAAGAAAAATTTAGAAGTGACAGCGGTTTCTGTTTTAAAAAAATTAAAACCGTTTGGTTTCGGCTTTGGACTAGTTTATTAAATATAATAGTATTATATTATACAAAAAAAATAAAAAAAACTTTGCTCATAATTGTCCAATTCACAATCGGTGTCGTAGCGTAGTATGTTTTTGCTTTTCTTTCGAAAAATTTTGTTTGATTAATATTTATAACATACAACTTATAACGCAACGACACCGATTGTGAATTGGACAAATAGTGGGGGTTATTATGTAATTCGATTCGAATCGAAATACAATGTATAAAGCATACAAATTCGAACGAATTTCTTTTCGAAAGGAGTTACATAATAACATAAGGAGTTACATAATTAAAGGACAGATTTTGTGGCAGTTGTAACTCAATTTTAAGTTCAATTGTGAAGAGATATTTTCAATATTTGAAATTGCATTGATAATATACTTTATTAGAACACGCAGAGTAAAAACATGATTATGGTAAAAATAATCTAAGAGTAAAAAGTAAAAAAGGAAAAATTTCCTCCAGTGCCAAAAGTAACAACCAATTAATTACATTTGTCTTAATATTTTCTTTCATACTTATATAGAATTCATCTATGTTCTTGTTTAAACTGAGAGCTCATTATATACTGACATAGTAAGTATGTCTCTTTAAAAATAGCACAAAATTAGCATAAAATCGAATTTTAACCCCTTGTTGACCAAGGATTTAAATCGTTCAAAAAGTTTTATTTTTTGTATGAAATATTTTAAAATAAGGACTTCAGGAAGTTATTTACAAAATTTTAACGAAACGGTATTTTTTATCATTACAACATAAATAAACACCACAATGAGAACATGAAATAATAGGCAAAAAAAAATATTATTCCAAAGATGATAGTGTACTTCAAAGTACTTTTGGGTAAAAAGGGTCAAAATATATTTTGTTTTCATTTTTTAAGCTTATTATTGTTATGGTACTTATAGGTACCATCGGTCCACAAAGGGTTAATACATGAATGTGTGTTAAATTACTGCTAATCAAATGAAATAAAATGAGAATTATTTTTAAATGTTTAATGTTTTTAAACATTCTTGGATGGTGGTGACTTAAATTTGTATCTTATTAATTACAGTATTCGTGGTTGAGTTTTAAAGTATTCAATGAAAATCTTTAGTATTTAGAACAACAGTATTAATGGCGAAATTTACACAAAAAAGATTTATTTCAAAAAAAAATTTTAATTCAATATTGAATAAAATTATCCAAACAATTTAAATATTTTTCAAACATTACATGTAAACAAACTTTTACCTAGCACTGTGTTTGTAGAGATAAAATATTACTTAATACCGCTGTCTATTTCAACCCCTTTAGAAACCTTTATTCTTTTTGTTTCCCTTTTCTCTATTCCATTGTAAACCGTAAGCGATTGCACTTTTTGGGGGGTGATGGGTGGTAGTAGACATACATTACATTTATATACTTGCAATTTGGATTTGAAGTAAATTTGTATGTTTTTAATACGATTCAGTTATATAAAAATCTCATTACAAATATATATACTGTATCTAGTTATCATGTAACATCTTTTGGTGGAGGTTAAATGCAACAAAAAGAAATAAACTTTAGTTTGCCACGGTAAAGTAACCGAATAACAAAACGGGAATACACTTGCAACCCCCTCCCATTGTTACAAATTCATGTTCAATTCGAAACATACGCGAATTAAGAGAATCAAAAGAAATTATTTCGAATAAACAAAAAGAAAAAAGATATGAAAGAGAAATACATATTTCTAAATGTACATATTTATTACAGTGAAAACTCGATAAAACGCGAATTAAACAAATTAAAAGGTAAAAGGGACAGTAATTGAAGAAACTTATTTATTGTTAATTTATTTAGGATATATACTAGAATAAATGCCAAAGAAAACGTTTAATATCTCTCATAATTTCGGAATCATGCGATTTAAAAGATTTTGGAAACAGATTTTATAATTCTGGATAGATTTTGTTTCCAATAAAATTCTAAACTACTATACATACACATAATTGCCTATAACTTTTAAACTTTACACAATAAAGCTTCAGTTTTTAGTTCATTTTAATGACAAAGATATTGACTTTAATGTGTTATGAATACAAATCATTTGAGTAAATGGCCCAAAGGTCATTCGGCTTTGCCGAATCTTTTATACCCACCATCAATAAAGAGTGACTCAAAAAAATATTTATACACACTATTCCAGCCAAAACTTATCCTTGGTCCAACAAATTAGTATTTTTTAATAATTTAGAGCTATATTCGGCTGTGCTTAATCTTACGAATGAATCATTTAAAATTTTTTTTTCAAAATTTAAAAAAAAAATTTTATTTAAAATTGTTTTTAATTTTTATTCAAAATTTAAAAAAAAAAATGTTCTTTATATTTTTTAGTGAAATTTTGAAAAAAATTATTTGGTGAAAAAATTCGAGATAAAAAATTGTTTTTAATTTAAAAAAAAAAAATTGGTTTTCCAAATTTAAAAAAAAATGTTCTTTTAAAATTTTTAGTGAAATTTTTGAACACTTTTTTTTTTGGTGAAAAAATGACTTTGAAATAGCTATCATTAGATATCGATATTGTCCTGTTTTTTTTCTTATATTTCCGAAATTTTTCGGCCGATTTCGTCGATTTTAAATAGCAACCGAACCGGGTCTATACCATATACATATATTGTTGTATAAATCATGTATGTAAGTTACACTAATACCCCGGTTTGCGTCGCTAATTGGGCCTGGAGAAACGCGACGCAAACCCAAGCGACGCAAAACTAAGCACGATTTTCCATACATTTGTATTGATTTTCATTTAATTGGTTCCTAGATTCATAATTTTTGCTGAAAAAATAAATTTTTCAATACAAACTTTTTCATATTAACGACGCAAATCGAAGTACTAACGACGCAACTTCGAAGCCATTCGACGTAAACTGAAACAAAAACAATGCAAATCGAAGCACAAACGACTCAACTTCGAAGCCATGCAACGCAAACTGGAACAAAATCGACACATCTTTTAAAAGACGCAACTTCGAAACCGACGCAGAACGAAGCGACGCAAACCGGGGTACTAGTGTATTTGGGAGCTACGGAAAGTTGAGTTCAACATACAGACGGTCAGACGGACATAGCTAAATCGAGTCCGCTATAACGATCCAGAATATACTTTGATATATATACTAAATGTAGAAATTACTAACGTAATGACAAACATAACTCACGGTTAAGGGTACAACAATTAGGGTTTGTATCCCGGGAATTCCCGGTACAAATTTCCCGGGAATTTTGCCTACCGATTCCCGGGATTTTTAGTCGGGAATCCCGGGAATTAAAAGCTAACGAAAATATATAGAAAACAAGTTAGAACTCTGTTTTTTCACCAAGAAACAGTGAAAAGTTTTTTACAGTTTTTTGCTTATATCTTGACAATAATAGACCGCTTATTATTATTTAGTTGGGGTTTTTCGTATGAAAATTTAAAAGGAGAATTCATTATTTATAGAATTTATTTCTTATTGAATCATTCTAATTTCTTTAAATTTCTTCTTCAAATCCATAACAAAATAGCTTCAAAAATTTATTAAATGATTAAATTTTTCCTCAATTAAAATCTAGTACAAAAAGGTTTAAGACAATTTTATCAATTAACTTTGTAAATGATTTGATTTAACAAACATTTAATCACTCAAAGTTTGAATAAATTCTGTTATTAATTAACTTTAAAATTAATTCAGTTTAAACAAAGGCTTTGGAATGAATCTAAAAAAATAAATATTAGAAAAGGATTTATGGAATGAAAGGCTGACATTTTTTAATTACGGATTAAGATTTTAGTGAATTATGTTCAAATTTTATTAATTAATTCGAAGCTCTGATATTTAATAATTATAACACTAAGTTTTTATATGAAATTTGGCTATAATATTCCTAATTTACAGTATCATTCATTATATATTTCGGGAATAGCCGGGTACCCGGGAACGTAGAAAAAAATTTCCCGATTCCCGGAAATCAAAAAGGTCGGGTCAAGATTTTTAAGTGGCTGATAGACGAGTTAATGTTCAAGAATACTACCGGACAAAAAAACTTACAAAATTCCCCAAGAATTTTTTTGTGTGGCAAGTCATTTGCAGTTGTGGCAAAAGAAGCCAATCATTTGTGACATGGCACACTATAAACACAGAAATATATATTACCGATTGTTTACAAAAACGCCTTTTGCCTTTCTTAAAAAAGCACAGAGTGCCTTCATATGTCTGGCCCGATTTGGCATCATGCTAATATGGAAAAAAGGCCAAAAGGAGTGGTATTCAAATAATAATGTCAATTTTGTACCACGGGAGGCCAACCCACTCAACTGTCCAGAACTTGGGCCTGTGAAAATGTATTGGGTTTTTGTAAAAAAAGAATTAAAGAACACAGGAAAGCACTCCCAGGACATGTCCGATTTTAAGCATAAGTGGACCAACTCGTCCAAAAAGGTAACGGAAGCAACTGTAAAATCTTTAATGGGAGGATTTCCGGAAAGGGTGTATATATTAATAAATATAGAGTAATATGTCAATATTTGAATGTTTAATGAATTTGTACAATATATGAATAAATTTACGTATTTTTGAGAATTTTTATATTGAACGATTTAAATTTTATTTAACTTAACACAAGTATAAGTTTATTTTGGAACACTCTTGTGATAAAGGGGTTATATGGGGTCAATTAATCCTCACAAAATTTTGAAGAAATTTCATCTGGATTGTAGCCTATTAATAGAATATTTGAAAGAGTCTCCATTGTATTATACGCTTTATTCAATTCTGTCATTTTAGGGATGAATTGAAGTTTTATCTAGAAATTAATTTAAAAACTTGATTAGATTATTTTACTGAACCGATTTCCACACAATTTTCAATTTGATACAAAATTAAATTATTTTAAATGGTTTACTGTACAAAGTCGATTTTGCGATACCCTATCGTAATTTATATAAAAGTGGTTACTAACTGAATCAATTTTATGTTTGTGCAAGTATGCATCGTGCATGTACTATATAGTATGTCTGAAACCGAAAACAACCCCTCAAACCGGATAGCCCAAATAACACATACTCAACATACAGCAGCTAAATGGGAAAGAAGAAAAAAGAAAACAAAGGACAAACAAAAAGAGCGAATGACTGACAAGTTTTGCATTATTAAGGGTGGTTTTTATGTGTTTGGTCTGACTGACATTTAGCAAAAGCTAACAGCCGGTTAAAAAGAAATAAGTTTACCACAGTTGAACAGCGGTATTCGGAGCGTACGGACCAAATAAATATAGTTTGGCGGAAGCGGCAAATTTTTCTTTAAATAATTTTAAATAAATTCTCCCTCACTTCTCATTTCATAACACCCTAAATTTAGACGTTTTGAAAAGGAAAAAAAAAGTTGAAAAACAGCAGAAAAAGAAAAAAAAACACTAAAACTTCGTACATTGTGTATGTATCCATTGGTAATACATACATAAAGATTTTGTGCAATTATACAATATACATACACATAAGTGTTGTGTGTATGTGTGTGTGTGTGTCTGTATTTAAACGTTTCTAACGAGAAAAAGAGGTGTTTTAATTTGAAAACTATTAGAAAGAAGAAAAAAAAACTTGGTTTTTTTCTTCGTCCAGCCATTTATATTGGGTGTTAATTAATATATTTTTGGAATTTCTTTACGTCGGCTTTACTCCTTTGTGAGTTGTAAAATCTTTAAAAGTGGAATCCCCAAAGGCAGAAAACTCTACGGACGCTCAAATAGCACCACCAGTAGAATCACCGACAGAGCCAGCCGCAGCAACAGCAGCAGCAGCTCCTAAAAGTGCGACACCTAAGACGCCCGGCATAAACAAACGCACCAAAATGGCTGACAATTGTTTCAAGTGCAAAAAATCAATCAACTCCAAGGAGGGCAGCGTCAGCTGTCCCTGCCAGAAAAAGTATCATCGCAGCTGTGTGAACATCGATGACGCCCTGCACGAGGCCATACAAAAGAATCCGATGATCTCGTTTAGCTGCGACGAGTGCCGTCAGCAGTCGCCCAAAGCCATGGCGGCCAAGATACACGCCATTGAGGACAAGCTGAACAAGGTGGTGAACGGCGTCAACCAAATACAGGGACGTATGTATCAGCAATACTTCCAGTTCGGTAATGCCAACAATGCCAACGAAGTCAAAAAGCAGACCAACAGTCTTATAGTCGTCGGCAATAATTGCAATTCGGATCGACTACAAGTCGTCTGTGATTATGGGCGCTGGGTGCAGGTGGGCAAATTTGCCACCTCCACTTCGGAGGACGACATTATCGAACATTTGGCCGAGGAGTTGAAGATTAATAAGAATCTTGTCAAGTGCACCAAATTGGTTAAGAATGATGCCAATTTGGCTGCATTGTCCTATTGTAAGTTTAAGATTTCCATACCGGACTATCGCTTCAACGAGCTGTTCAACGAGGCTATTTGGCCCAGTGGTGTAATGGTCTCACCATTTACCCCCCGTTCCCAATTAAATCAAAATCGCATTTAAGGGAAAACTGGTTAAATATGTATGCACGCCAGCCACACCAATGAACACGAAAAGAGCTTAAGTTGATGAGAACAACAAAAACAACAGAACGTTAACAAGAGAGTTATAGAGATGGAGAGAGGGAGGAGAAGACCCCACTTTTTTCTTCTATGGCAACGGGGTGTTTTTATCTTTCTCTTATCAAAAAAAAAAAAACAGAGGGTGTTTGCCAATTGTAGGAGGGTTTGGAGAACGAGCGAGCAAAAGCCAATTCACACAACATAGACAGACAGCTGCTGGGTAGGGGTTTTTACTGAAGACTTCTGGTATACCGACAAAATCAACAACACCAACTACAACTACAGCATTATATTAAGCAAACACCATTCGTTCAATTTCAAGTTTCATCAATTTTTGAGAACTTTTTGTTTTTCATTGTTTTTTTTTTTTTTTTTGAAATTTTCATTATTCATTCATGGCGTTGTAGAACATACAGATTTTTTAAAGAATGAAATGAAATCAAATACATTTTTTAAACAATTCTCAAAAAAACTTTGCAATTGAAAAATGTAAAATTACATAAAATGATTAATTAAAAAAAGAACTAAACAATTTGCTTGTAAAACCAAGATTTTTTTCCAACACAATTTAAAAGCTTAAAATATTGAACATTGTAATACATTAAATATATACTTTTAACATATTTTAGACATTTATGAACAAAAACCAAATACTATTCTATTCGAAGAAAAACCCAGAACAAAAAAGAAAACATCAAGTATTAGAAATTTGCATAATAATTATATTTGTCGTAATTACCAGTAAAACAAATAAACATAAAAACAATATATTTAAAAACTATTAAAACAAGAAATAAAATATTAACTTTTCAACATAAACAACAAACAAACAATTTAGAAAGTACTTAAATACACAAAAAGCATAGAAATACAATATATATCTATATATATTTAATTGTATATGTCTTTTAAAATATTTCCAAAGATTAACTTTAAGTATATTCCCCCTTTTTAAAGCAACTCTTTAATTATAAAAATTATAAATTTAATTTTAAACAAAAGAAAATAAAAAACTTTCATTTTGATTCTACTTTAAATACTTTTTCTCTAACAACAAACAAACATTCCTTTTAATGAAATTTAAAATTCTATTTATTTAAAACATAAACAAAAACTTATTTATTCAATTCAATTCAATTAAATTTTATTAATAAAATTCCATTTATTTCAACAACTCACAATAAATATTCTTCAAAAAAATATTAACTTAAATAAAACAAAAGTAATGAAAAAAAAAACCAAACAAAAATAAATATTAGAATGACAAAAAAAAGCATTTTTAAAAACTTATCCAAAATATGTATTAATGTAGTTTGAAGGCAATTTCTTAAAAGCTTGTCGTAAACATTTTTAGAAATTTTCAATATTCATTAAAAACAAAAAGAAAAACTTAAACCAAATAAAACTTTATTTAAACAACCGAAAAACCAAATGAATTTGAGTCAACAGACGGATAAACTTGAACGAAAACCAAAATTTACAATAACGTCGAGGAAAATATAAAAAAAATTAAAACACGATTTTCAACATTTTATGGTTATTGTAAAGAAGTGTATCGCAAGAAGAAAAGAAGAAAATTAAACTTACATACAACAAGTAAAATCTTAATATTTTTTTAAAAATAAAATCGTAATTTATTGAACAAAAATAAATAAATAATATACAACAACAATAACAAACATTCACAAACAATTTACGTATTTAGTATACAACAAAACAATATTATGCATGCATGTATTTATATCAAATTTTTAAACTGAGAAAATAAATTTGAAGAAAAACTAAATGCGAGTTTTTTTGTATTATTTAAAAAAGAATAGTTTGAGATCATAGATAAATACAGATAGATCGGAAACTCCCTTGTCAAAGACCTAACTCAGTTTTCAAAAACCTTAGTGATGCGAATGTATTAGTAAAAAAAAACTATGTGAAAACAAAAACAATGCTCGTATGTGTGATGATTTTATGCAATTTGTTAGTTTGAGTTTTTTCTAGTTTCAGCTCTATGTATATTTCTCTATATTTAAGACTTCTTACAATTCACTAATAGTTATAAACATATTGAGCATAACTAAAATTTTAAAAAACAAGTAAGAGAGCTTATTCGGCTGTGCCGAATCTTATATACCCTTCACCAAATTATACTTCAAAATTTTAAATATTTTTTTAAATATTTCTATTTAAACAAAATAATTTTTTTTTTATTATTCAAATTTTTTTTTCCAAATTGTTTTTTACAATTTTTTTTTTTAATTTTTAAAAAAAAAATTTGGAAAAAGAATTTATTGCAAAAAATTTTTTGATGGAAAATAATTAAAAATATTTTCATTGTAGCTCCAACTTACTATAGCGTTATATACATCGTTGCAATGTACTTTGAAATATCTATCATTAGATATCCATATTGTCCATATTAATGACTTAGTAATCCATATATAGATACAAAAATAGGGCAAAAATCGAGGTTGTACCCGGTTTTTTCCTTATATCTCAGCCATTTGTTTGCCGATTTTAAATAGCAACCGAGCCGGAAGAATTCCCAATATATTGATGTATGAATCATGTAGTAAAGTAGGTTATTTGGGGGCTACGGAAAGTTGATTTCAACATACTGACAGACAGACGGACATGGCTATATCGACTTCGCTATATATAAAGATCCAGAATATACATACATATATACTTTGTGGGGTCTCAAATGAAAAATGTAGAAATTACAAAAGGAATGACAAACTTATATATACTAGGGTGATCGATTCTTCGACATTTTTTAGAAACCGGTTTCTTCGAAAAATTGTAATTTAATATAAACCGGTTTCGGTTTTTTATAATAACCGGTTAACCGGTATTTGGAAAAATATAAAAACTCCTAGAAATAAGTAGAAAAAAAGTGCCATTTATTAAAATAATAGTGATTAAAACAATTTTGATTACTTCTTTTATCCTTCACAAGGTCTTTGGTTCAAATTTAACCCATTTGACCCTTAAAAAAAGTAGTATTTCTACTCCTTTTTTTAAAAAAGTAGTATTTCTACTCCTTTTTTTAAAAAAAAGTAGTATTTCTACTCCTTTTTTTAAAAAAATAGTATTTCTACTCCTTTTTTTAAAAAAAAGTAGTATTTCTACTCCTTTTTTCAAAAAAGTAGTATTTCTACTCCTTTTTTCAAAAAAGTAGTATTTCTACTACTTTTTTTAATGACTAATTTAATTTCAAATGTCAACAACTACGTTAGATTTTTTAAAAACAAAAATCTATTTTCTATTTGGGCCAAATTTGACCCGAAGATCGTTAACGTCAGTAAATTTGAAGACCTTATGAAGGTAAAATTATCTCTTAGGAATAAGTAAAACACAGTTTAAATGCTTTGGAATATATCGATTTTTTTTTTTGTTTTTATAAAACTAGACATTCAGATCACTTGTGACATTTTCTAAATATAAATAGTCTTCTGAAATAGTTGAAATATTTGTTTTAATTTTTTTTAAAGTTTTTAATACACTAAAACTCATAAAACCCTCATCGAGGAGAAAAACTAGGTTTCTTCGATATTCGAAATTTGAGCTTTTCAAAAAAACCGAAACCGACCTTAGCAAAAAAAACCAGTTATAACCGGTTAAAAACCGGGCCGATCACCCTAATATATACCCTTGCCACTCAAGGCGAAGGGTATAAAAATTCACCCATTTCTGGATTGGATAAACCAACAAACAAAATTGTCGAATTTGGGACGATATTAATGCACATGAGATTCAAAAGCGTCCAATTCATCCCGAAAAAGTCACTGTTTGGTGTGGGTTATAGGTTCACCGGGTCATCGGTCCATATTTCTTGGAGAACATCAATGGAGATGCCATCACAGTCAATGGCGAGCGCTTTAGGTCGATGATTATCAACTTGTTTTGGCCTGAATTGGATGATATGGACACCAACGACATGTGGTTTTAACAGGACAGCGCTACGTAGCTCATGCCACATTGGACAATCTGCACGAGCGATTTGAGGGCATGGTCATCTCACGTGGGGTTATGTGAATTAGCCACCGAAATCGTGCGAATTTTTTTTTATGGGGTTTTCTTAAGTCGCAGGTCTATGCGAATAAGCATATATAACATTTTATTTTTAATGATTTGCGGTGACTGGTGGATTTGCAGTCGGTGAGTATGAATATGAAATTAGATTTTCAGAATTTGATAAAGCAGTTCTAATATAGCCAAAGGTGTGTGAAAATTGGATATCCAGGGGGGTTACTCTCTATTGCGATGCGAAAGAAAAATGGTAAAATTGGTACCCTTTATTGCGTTTTCGCATTGCACAAAAAATTTGTTTAAAATGTTTTTATTTACAAGTTTTGACATTTCATTTTGTCATTCTTAACTATTGTTTATTTTGTGGTGACTGTGTTGCTTCTTTATGCGAAAGCGTTAGCGTAGACGACACAGAGTACCAAATTGTATTCTTATCGCATTTACCTTTCGTATCGAGAGAGAGTAACCCTCCAGGTTACGCCATGTACACGCTAGCGACATATCCAAAATCATATTTAAACATTAAATCTATAAAATTGTGATTTCAGAAAACCAAAATATGTGAACTCGTTTTAAATAATGAACCTATTTTGCTGATTTTAAATAGCATTATTCTCGAAGGTATATCTGATATATTGATCTAGGTACGTAATATTGATGGGGTCTTTGGAAACAAACATACCGACATCGCTATATCAAATTAAATATCAAGTATTTTAAAGCCTGCAATTCTTTCAGCATTTCAATTAAAAGTAAGAGTGTTATATTCTGCAGTATAACCACCATCAATATGATGGGGGCTCCTTTTGTTTGTGCCCTATCGTGTTTTCAACAGACAGAGGGACATACATAGGTAGATAGATCGTCTTAGAATCTTATGAGGACCCAGAATATGGTTCAAAAATTTGGTTCTGCGAACAATATTTCGATGTTATAAACGGAATGACAAAATAAAAACTAGCCATTAAAGGATTTTTCACACCATAGTTACCTGTCTAGGCCATTCCAGACCATTCAGAATTTCATAAGGATCCAGAATATATACACCTTTGTGGGTCTGCGATGAACATTTCGATGTGTTACAAACGGAATGATAAAATCAATAAATATTATAAATAAAATACTGCAAAACCTGAAAGTCTATTGAAAAGTATTGCTGCAATATACTAATTCTAATATTGTTTATTTAATTAGTTTTTTATACAAATTATTATTTCAGATAAAGAAATGGACAAAACCACAGAACATCAATCAACAGCGGAAAATGTCGCTACTGGAACAACTCAAAAAACCAATATAAAGCCACAAAAATCCACCACATTTGCCAATGTATTTAAGTTATGTACTGATTATGATTTGCAAGATTTCACTAGTTATAATAATTGGACCAAATGGTTACATCGACCTGTAGATGCCTCTGCTTTAGGAGTGTTTCGCATGTTATATGGTTGGAACTCAAATAATTAATATAAAAAGTGTTTAAATAACTTTAAAATATTTCTTTATTTTCAGGAGCTGCCATGTTAATAGACATTGCCGAGGAGAGGGGCGGCAGTCAAATGGATGTAAGATTTGGTGAAGCTAAACACTGCCACTTTCCTTTATTCGATGGTATACAGGCTTTTAGTTTTCCCATAATGGGCTGTGTGTATTTATGCATGTGGTTAGGCGCCATTGGCATTATGTTGGGCTATCGTTTTCGTTTGAGCTGTTTGGCATTTGTGGTACCCAATTGGTATATATTTCTTTTGGATAAACCTGCCTGGAATAATCACAGCTATTTGTTTGGTCTAGTGGGCACCATGTTATTATTCACCCAAGCTAATCGTTATTGGTATGTGGTTTACTTTGAATATATGTGTATAATTAAATTCTAAGTCAAAATTATGTTTCTATTTTAGTTCTTTAGATAAATATCTGTCACCCAACCTGCCCTCAACTGTACCCTATTGGAATTATTTTCTTATAAAATTTCAATTTTTTATACTCTACATGTATGCTGGTTTGAAAAAACTTACCGCTGAATGGTTGTCCGGCTATGCCATGTCTTCGTTAAGTCGCCATTGGGTTTTGAGTCCTTTTCGTTGGGTTCTTACCGAAGAGCTGACGGATTTGTTGATTGTTCATTGGTTTACGGCGATATTTGATTTTTCTATAGCTTTCTTGATGACTTGCGGTAAAACACGAGTATTGGCCACTCCGTTTATGATAAGTTTTCATTTGATGAATTCACGCTTATTTATAATTGGTAAGTTTGATTGATGGCTTCGAATTAGTTAATTCAATTTAAGCTTAAACAAGTAAGAGAGCTTTATTCGGCTGTGCCGAATTTTATATACCCTGCACCAAATTATACTTGAAAATATAAATTTTAAATATTTTTAGATAGACAAAATTAATTTTTTTTTCCCAAAGTTGTTTTTTCCATTTTTTGGTAAATTTTTTTTCGAATTGTTATTTTAAATTTTAAAATTTTTTTAATTTTTTTAATTATTAAAAATTTTTTTTTTGTTTTTTAAAATTTTTTTTGGTGAAAAAAAAATTCGGGTTAAAAATATTTTTTCCGATTTTGACCCATTGTAAGTCCAACTTACGATGGTCTTATATACGTCGTTGCAAAGGTATTTGAAATATCTATCATTAGATATCCATATTGTCTATATTAATGACTTAGTAATCCAGATATAGGTCAAAAATAGGTCAAAAATCGAGGTTGTCCTGGTTTTTTCCTCATATCTCAGCCATTTGTGGACCTATTTTGCTGATTTTAAATAGGAAACTTCTCGAAAGCATGCCTGACAGAATTATTTAAGATGTGGATCCCGAAGATATCTGGGGTCTTCAGAAAATTGATTTCAACAGACAGACAGACGGACGGACATGGCTTAATCGACTCCGCTATCTATAAGGATCCAGAATATATACACATTATAGGGTCGGAAAATTATATTGTGGAAATTACAAACGGAATGACAAACTTATATATACCCTTCTCACGAAGGTGAAGGGTATAAAAATTGAAATCTTAATTCAGAATAAAAACAAAGAGAAATTCATTTCATAAAAATGTCTTCTCAACTTCATTTTAGTTGGAGACATTGATAAATATTGTTTGAGAACTTCAGAATTAGTCCATTTTTTATAACTTTTAAAATTTATAATTTCAGGCATGTTTCCTTGGGTGTGTTTAGCTCAAGTGCCCATGTTCTATAGCTGTGATTGGCCAAGAAAGTTCACTTTGGATAATTTAAAGAAATTCTACTATACAACTGTCAAACAGAACGTCATGCAGGACAACAAACAGCCGGTTAATGATAAAATTGAAATGTTAGAAACTAAAACCCAACAACAATTAACTTCCACACATAAGAAGGATGAGCCCATTGTTTACTGTAATGCCTGCAAGAAATTAGTGACTACATCTGGCGAAACCTCTGTTGGAGAAAGAATTCGCAGCTGTATAATATTGCTATACTGTAGTTTACAGCTATTCCTGCCATATTCACATTTCCTAACACAAGGTTATAATAATTGGACCAATGGTTTGTATGGCTATTCCTGGGACATGATGGTACATTCATATGACACCATATTGACTACAATTAAGGTGGTGGACAATGCCAACAGTAAAGTGCACTATTTGGATCCTTATGCATTTACCGAATACGATCGTTGGACAAAATATGCCGATATGGCCCAGCAGTATGCTCGTTGCATACAAAAGAACATAGAGACAGAACATCAACGTAATGCTGCCCACAGTCCTTTAAGTTCTACCAATATTTCTATATATTTCGATATATGGTGTTCGATGAATGGCCGCTTTCAGCAAAGAGTGTTTGATCCCCGGGTAGATTTACTTACAGCCGAATGGTCACCCTTTAAGAGAACAGCTTGGTCTTTGCCGCTGCTCAATGAGTTAAATCATTTAAGACCAAAACTACGCACCATAGCCAATGAAGTATTGGCTTGGAACAATTATTCCGATGTGATTTTTGTGGCCGATTTTCCCGGACTTACCTTGGACAATTATATATCGCCCGATTTGACAAATGTTTCGTTGACCATACTCGAAGGCAATGTACGCTATTACAATGATAATGTTAATGAGACTTATTTCCTGACATCTGGCAAAAGCATCAGTTTGCCCAGTGGCAATGTTCATCATGTCACCACAATTGGTGTGAAGCCTTCATGCTACTTATTCACTTATGTCAATAAAACTATGCAAGAGGAAAATATTGAGATTATTGAGAACAGCATTGATGGCAAACAGATGAAATCCTTGTTGCCATTGTGGCAGGAGTTTCTAATGAGAGTGGATAATTATAAACGCTTCCTACAGCACATGGGTAATTCTGTGTTGTATTTGTTGTATGATGTACCATTACCTATGGCAGTAAGGGAAAGAAATTAGAATGAAAATTAGGAAAATGATATAAATGATAAAATGATATAAACGAAATATGTATAAGAAATTTTTATAAAAAATAATTTATAACGTGATAAATTTAACTGTTCAAAAACAAAAAACTATTACGAATTATTGAAACTGTTAAACAATTTTATTAAAAATGCATTTAATCTCCAAAAAACTTGAAATTTTCAATAACAATTTGTAATATTTCAAATAGTGATTTGTTATTGAACAAATCTAAAGTCTTTTACATTATAAAATATTTATAGAACGATTGTAGGGATAAAGAAAAATAAATTCATGTGTAATCTCACTACAATTGTTTTATAAATATTGAATAAAATTAGTCCCGTAGTTAAAACAAATATTAAAGAAATAAGTAACACTTGTTTCCCCCTCCCCCTTAAGTGCATGTAGATGTGACATCAGAAAAAAAAGTAAAACAAATTAGAATATTTAGAATTTGTGTGATATTGAAATATATAAATAAATATTATAACTTTTAATAAAAACGTTGTTTAATTAAAATTTTTGTTAACTAGATTTTTTATTTATTTACAGGAACATACTTAAATACATACACATGTTTTACTACTAAATGAAATCGTATTAATTAAATAACTTTCAACCTTAACAACTTCGTTTATAATAATTTATGAATTTTTTGTCCATAAATTGAAACAATATTTAAATCTAAAACGAAATCTTTTTAACAAACACTCACTGCGCACAGCCTCTAGCTATTTGAAAAAAAAATTTAAAACTATTTACACTTAAAAAGGACAATTGTTTAATTGGTTAGGTTTTTGGCATTTTAAAATAAATTTAAAAGTTTTTCTTTTATAAAAACTTAAGATCAAAATTGTTGTGTTTGCGTTTCCCAGAGACGAGCATACAAACCATTTTTCTTAAGTAGCTCGGCATGTGTGCCGCGTTCACCTACTTGTCCATTTTCAAGTACTAAAATCTCGTCAGCATCCATAACGGTAGATAAGCGATGGGCTATGCAAATACTAGTTCTTCCTTTAGTAGCTCTAACTAAAGCATGTAAAATATTCTGTGGGTATGTGTGTAATGAAATTGTTTAAAAGTTTAGTTTTTGTAATAAAAAGTGAGCAAATAAAAATTATTGTTGTACTTACCAATTCCGTTATTGAATCTAAACTACTGGTGGCTTCGTCAAATATTAAAATGGGAGAATTTTTCAATATCGCTCTGGCTATGGCCACACGTTGTTTCTCACCTCCCGATAACTTTAAACCTCTTTCGCCAACCTGTGTGTCATATTGTTTGGGCCAACTCATAATGTTATCGTGCAAATCTGCCATTCGGGCAGCATTTTCCACATCTGTTTGAGATTTGTTTAAGTTGCCATAATGTATATTATGCTGTATGGTATCATGGAATAGCACAGAATCCTAAAATTTTGTTATTGAGAAAATTTGTCAATACTGAACTCTTAAGCGCATTCTCTTTTTACATTCTTAATAAAAATAAGTAACAGAGCCGAATCGACCTTCACCAAATTATACTTTAAAATACAAAATTAGGTAAACAAAATTTAAAAAAAAAATTTTAGAAATTTTATTTTTTCCAAATTTTTTTTTAATATTTTAAGTTTTTTTTTTAAATTTATTATTGAAAAAATTTTAAATATTATTTGATAAACAAAATTTAAAAAAAAAAAACAAATCGAAATTGTTTTTCTTAATTTTTTTTTTTTTTCAAATTTTTTTTTAATTTTTTAAAAAAGTTTTTTTTTAAATTTATTATTGAAAAAACTTTTAAATATTATTAAGTAAACAATTTAAAAAAAAAATCCAAATTATTTTCGACAATAATTTTTAATTTTTTTTTCAAAATTTTTTTAATTTTTCAAAAAAGTTTTTTTTTTAAATTTATTATTGAAAAAAATTTTAAATATTAAGTAAACAAAATTTAAAAAAAAATCCAAATTGTTTTTTTTAATTATTTTCGAAAATAATTTTTAAATTTTTAAAAAAGTTTTTTTTTAAATTTATAATTGAAAAAAATTATGAAAGAAATCGTTGCAATGGACTTTGAAATATATGTATATCAATAGATATCCATAAATCGAGGTTGTCCCGAAGGGTATACAAATAAAACGAATTCGGGATGCAGATAAGTCTGACTTCACTTCTAGGTCTATTTCCTCTTTCACCTACGAAACCAGACTTTAAGCAAGAAAACTTGCATAATGTAAACGAAAGCAAATACAGTTTTCTTGAAAAATGAGACGTGAACAACTTTGAATTTTATAAATTCACAGAACTTTAATTTTAGCTAAACAAAACTTTCAGTAGTTTTCAATTACTTAGGAAAAATCGTGATTTTGTAAATACTAAATTATTGCAGAATAAGTCAGCAAATCTTTTATTATTCGTAATATCACTTTATTAAACAAACACTCACCTGAGGCACAACAGCTATAGCTTTTCTCAAACTATCGATATCAACTTCACTTATATCCTGGCCACCGATTAAGATTTTACCAGCATTTGGTTCAAAGAAACGGAACAATAAACGAACCATTGATGATTTACCCGAACCTGAGCCGCCAACAAAAGCAATATTCTTACCAGCTGGTATTGTGAAAGACAAATCCTTAAATATCGGTTTTCCATGCTCATATTCGAAATTTACATTCTGAAATTCTATGGAGGCATTATCTGAGCCCAAAATCAATGGCGGGGCATCGGGACGTGTCTGAACACGACTATCAACATTCATTAAAGTGAACATGGACTGCATATCTAACAAGGCTTGTCGTACTTCACGATAAACACTGCCCAAAAATCCCAGTGGTATACTTAATTGGAAAAGTAAACCATTTACCATAACCAAATCGCCCACAGTCATGTTACCCTTAGCAATTTCATTGGCTGCCAAAACCATGATTATACTTAAAGCACTGCTGAATATAGCATTTTGTCCAAAGTTCAATAGAGCTAAACTGGAACTGGTCTTCAAACTGGCCGATTCATACTTTTTGAGAACTTCATTGTAACGGTTAGCTTCGAATTTTTCATTATTGAAATATTTCACCGTTTCATAGTTAATGAGAGAGTCTACAGCTTTATTGCCAGCTTCGTTTTCAGCTTGGTTCATGTAAACGCGAAATTTGGTACGCCATTGTGTAACAGATAAAGTGTAGGCCGCATAAATACCCACACAACCCATTGAGACGCCAGCAAATGCTAAGCCACACTAAATTAATACACAGAAATTAACAAAATAAAACAAATCATTTCAAAACAAAAAATTTTAACTAACCTTTATACCCAAAATGCTGGACACCAAAGCCAATTCAAATATGGTGGGAACAATATTGAAAACCATGGCAGATAAAACAAAATTTATACCTCTTGAACCACGATCTATGGTCTATTGAAATCATACAAAAAAACTACAATTAATAATCGATATACATTTAAAATAATAAAACATAATACCTTTGACAGGGCGCCAGTTTGTTTATTGAGATGGAATGCTAAATCTAAATTATGCAAATGTAGAAAAACATTGGTGGCTATTTTGCGTATGGAATGGTGGGCAACTTTGGCAAACACAGCATTACGTAATTCATTAAAAGCCGCTGCACTAGCACGAGCAACACCATCTACATAACAATAATAAATATAATAATTAAGCTCTTGATTTAATTATGTTTATACTTACAGCCTATCAGCATGGCAGTGGAAACAGATAACACAGTATCAACTGGTGTATCCATTGACAAGGTACCCAAAGTATCAACAGCTCCCTTAAATAAAAATGGTACACAAACCGTTAACATTTTTGAACCCGCCAGAAGGCCCAATGATATGGCTACTCTAAAATAGAAAGAAAATTAAATTTCAATTTATTTGAGATAATTAATAGTTATTAACTTGTTATTTACCTTTTCCTAACTAAAGGATCCTCTTTTGGCCAAATGTACGCCATCATTGCCCTCAGCATGTCCTGCGATGTTACTTCAGGTGCATCTAATTTACCCAGAGAACTACCCCCATTAACACCTCCTAGATGAATGTGACATTGTCGTATTGGTTGTATTTGTTGCAGTACATTATGTTGTGGTAGCGTTTGAACAGTTTGGTCTGGACCTGTGGGGATTTACTAAATTCAACAAAGTAAGATCCCTACAGGGCCACACAACACACAAGCATATAAGTACAGTTTTTTTTTTGTTCAAAAAACAATATTAATACAAATAAAGTTAACAAATAAACTTAAACGCAACAGATTTTATTATGTTAGTTATTCAATATAAACAAGCAAAAAGTTAAATTAAGCTATTATTATTGAAAAGCTTAACCCTCTAAGGCAGGAAACAAATTGTTTATTTTCGCAATCGATTTTAGATTTTTAATATAGTGAATAATAAATATATGAGTGTAAAGCATAAACAAATAAAGTTATCTCAAATTTTTATTATCACAAAGGGATTATTGGACCCAAGTGAGCTGTACGAGACGAAGGTTTTGGACAGCTGCCTGAATACCATCTCAAATTTTAATAAAAAAAAAACTATATTTCTGCTTAACAGATATTTCAAATAGCCAAAAAACAGTCGACATCAGTCATTAAAATTGTATGAAGGAGAGCTTTGTAATCGCATATGAAGCATTAGAGGGTTAAGAATTGAAATAATAATACAAAAAGACAAAACGATCTTTGTAAGTATTTAAACAGACAAATTTTATTCGATTGTTCCGAATTTTGAATATCTATCAACATAATTTTTGAATCTTCTAAACAAGGAACATGTTTAACACACCAAGAAACAAAAATCATTGTTATACCCTTCACCAAAGTAAGTTTATCATTCCGTTTATACTTTCCAAAATATGTGTTTGCTATCCGATAACAACAGCGGGTTTCACTTGATGGTAAAGATTCCATATACAAGGGCGGGTCAATAAGTCCGTGGCTGAAAGGTCAACACTGATCCTCTCAACAGGCATCTGTCCGTTGACCATGTCAAAATTTGAACATGCTGAGCCATTTAGTTTGTGTTTAACATCCATTGATAGTAGACTACCTCGTCACTTGAGAAGACTTTTGGAAAAATGTGAATTTCGTGAGCCCATTAAGCATTATTGCTAAATACTGTGGGAACACCGCACTATCAATTTCAATGGTAAAATAGTGGTTTACTGAATTTCGTTCTGGACGCTCAATTGCTTCGCAACTATACACCCGAAGCAATTGAAAAAAAGCAATTACACTGTGTGTAATTTTTTGAGTCATGGAAATATAACCATATACGGACACCACTACGTGATAAAATACCAAAAAAGACCCGTGTCTCTCAGTTTTGCCCAAAGTCATGCACTTTTTTTATGGGGCATCGGTGTCATTTTTGCCCAAAAAAAAAGTGATTATTTTCTCAGGCTCATATCTTGCAAACAGTTCGGAATTTTGTTTTACTCTCTGAGACAAAGTTGTAGCCCTTGTCATAAAGAAAAAAAATTGTGAACATAAAAAAATCAAAAAAAACTTCATCTTCAAGATCAAAATCTTGCACTGTGTTATATATGTAAGATATTTAGGCGCTTCGGAAAGTTGATTTCAAAAGACATACGGACCGACCGATGGACATTACTCGACACCTCTATCTACAACGATCCAGAATATACATACATACATATATGGAATCGCAAATGAAAAATATAGAAATTACAAACGTAATGACAAACTTATAACATTTTTGCAACTCTTGCATATATACTACGAAAAGTCATTACTGCTATTACAATTGGACAAAAAATATTGAAAATAAAAAATATGAAAATAAATAAATTAGGCCCTAATTTTGTAAATCACGTCACCAAAGTGATGTTTATGTGCAAAGCAAAAACAACATTTCACACATTTTAAAAATTTGTTTTTGTTTTGTGTACACAATTTTCAAATTATGAAAGGCAAATCTACGCTTCACAATTTGTACATAAAACAAAAACAAATTTTTGAAATGTGTGAATTGTTGTTTTTGCTTTGCACATAAACATCACTTTGGTGACGTGATTTACAAAATTAGGTCCTTATCTGCAATTCAAATCAAAGAAAAAGTTTTTTATTTAAACTTTTAAAACTTATTACAAAATTAAAACTAACATTTCAGGCAAATCTATACAAACATGTAAAAATATTAATACTTAAATCCTTTGATTTAATATGTTTCCTATAACATGGTGATGGATATTAAACAAAATATAACTTATTTATAATAAAAACGAAAAAATAATGAAATATTAATTACAAATTTGTTTTGTGGTTTGCACAATGCTAGATGCAAATTGTGAAAATGTTTTTTAGTTCGCATACTATTATGGTTCACGTGAAGATTTGTATTGAAAGCTTTTGTTTTGATATACAAATGAACAGAGAAAGAAGCTCAAAAATATTAACATATGGATGAAAAATTATGAAAAAAATTTGAAACTGGAAACCTAATTGTAGTAAAAGTAAAAGAGCTATATTCGGCTATGCCGAATCTTTTATAATCATCACAAAATTATATTTTATAATAACAATTTTAAACATTTTTAAGCAAACAAAATTAAAAATTTTGTTTTAAAAATATTTTTTTTTTAACATACATACATATCTATCATTAGATATCCATATTGTCTACATTAATGACTTAGTAATCCAGATATAGATAAAAAAAAATAGGCCAAAAATCGGATGTCCTGGTTTCTTCCTTATATTTTTTATTTTATTTATTTATTCGTGTAATATAGAGCCAAAAAGGCCATACAAAAATTCATATTACATAGAAAATAACCTGAGCAAAAAAGAATGCACTAATATTATACATTAAAAATAAGTAAATAATAATACAATGTTCCCTAAACGGCTCCCCAGCCATAACCATATATGTCAGCCATTTGTGGGCCGATTTTAAATAGCAACCGAACCGGGTCTATAGCGGATATGCTGTTTCTTAAAATTTTAATTCTATTATATCTTTTAAAAATCAGCGGCTGAATTCAGATCTCATATTATTTACTACAATATGAATATACCCAGGCAGAAGAAAACAATCAGCACAACATAATGAGGGTATTCATTTCAAAAAAATGGAAAATTACACTCTGATTTTTTTACATTTTAAAAAACAAACACAAGAAAAAAAATTAAAAAAAAAATTATTTTTTTTTGTGTAAAAGTGTAAAAAAATCAGAGTGTAATTTTCCATTTTTTTGAAATGAATACCCTTAATGTTTTTCAAATTTTCAATGTAATATCACAATATTAATGTTATATTTTTATTTGTCCAATGTTGTGGTTCATAATTTCTGGTAGTTTTAATTTTGTATTTATATTGTTGAATTCGCACAAAACAGTCGTAATTTCTGCCTGGGTAGTTTCCAGTTTTAACAACTAATGGATTTTTATGAAAAAAGGTCTCAAAAAAAGGAATTTAAAAAATTTAACTTACAACGACATTAGCAATATATTTTAGCTTTCGCCTTTACAAACCCGTTAGGAAAGTTCTAAATTTTCAAATTTATTTGTTTTAAAAAAAAACAAACAGATGCATACGTATGTATTCCTTTACCAAATATTCTAGACTTAGGAGAAAACCAAACAAGTCAATTGAATCAATTACCTTTAGGCGTCTTCTTTACAAAAACGCCACCTAACAATTTACTGCCGGGAGTAGGAGTAAACGGTGTTGCTTTCTTTTTTGATTTTGAAGTGCCATCATCCACATTGGTTACGGTGGTACGTGATGAAATAAGCTAAAAAGGGAAATGTGTAGGAAGATACAAACATATATAATAAAACTCCATTTTCTTAAAATTTTACAAATATAAAAAATATTTAGATTTATTTTTA